>NC_140299.1:78859752-79072252 GCF_964211825.1 Aythya ferina
TGGAAGTAAGAGAAATATAACACATGATCTATGGCCAGCAATCAAGACTTTAATTTATGCATATTTTTATTTTTCTTACACAATTTCCATATACTGATCAGCTCTGTTTATACATAGCTTTTGTTAATAAATCAGTGCAGGGTACATTCATTTTACTGGCTAATTTGCTCAGAACTAATTCCTTGAAGCGGAGCCCAGTGAACTGAAGAGCCTATAGTTTTTAAGAAAAATATAACATCCCTTCCCATCAGTTTTAAAGATCAGCTGCTTTATTATACAAAATATTTAATTTCTTACTACAGCCAGGAAACAGGGAAGTTTTAAATTAGATAATTAATTATTAGAAAATGTCTGGTCTACACCCAGAGTGTAACCAAAATGAATCACCAATTCAGTTCATTTTAATTTCTTCCCTTAACATACATATCAGCAGAATTGTTAAACTCTTTGCATGAACACTGAATCTTAGATCTATAAATCTCATCATCTTAGCTGGAGTTTTCTATCTGAGATCTCTTGTGCCAAATCCAGATTGCATTTTAAAATGCAGACTCATAACTTCATTCCAATATACTTGAAATAGATGTTTTGTTGTCACTATCTGGAAATTGGACATTTCCATTACTACTATCTCAAGGAAGAAAATGTTCAAGGAGGATCTCTATGTACTGTCAACCATTTTTTTCATCTCTATTTCATAAACAAACATAAAAGGAAGTTAATAATGGAAGTAAATTTTTCTTTTTGGGTTCTTACTGCCAGCCCACACAGACAAAAAACTATAAAGTGAAAACTGCAAAAGAAAAGAAAAAAAAAAAAAAAAACAACAAAACATTAGCACTGGAAATCACAGCTTGTTTAATGCAGTTTAGACTTGTTTATTAATTATAAGCAACAATTACAAAGTAAATAAGCAAACAAACAAACAAACAAAAACAACAACAAAAACAACAACAACAAAAAAGCAGGTGTACTCTGTAGATGATCTTAAGTCTGGCTTCTCTGAGTGACAGCCCTGTCCTTCAGTGCATACACTGGCTGACCCAGTTTGGTGTTACCTGCACTCTCAAGTGGAAAGCACTCACTCCATCACCTCCTTCAGGTAACTGATAAAGATCAAAAACGGCAGATGTCCCAGATATGCCCCAGCAGTGTCAATATGGCTCAATTGACCACTGCCCTCTAAGCACCATCATCCAACCAGTTTTTAACCATCCTGTTCTCTGTCCATCCAAACCATCACGGCCCATGTTGGATGTGAGAACAGCAACAGTGCCTTGCTACAAACCAGGTACATGACACCCACTGGTCTCCCACCATCCACAAACCAGCCATTTCTTCCCACAAGGCCAACAGGTGGGCCACGTGTGATTTATTCCCATGCTGACAGCGCCCAGTCACCTTCTCCTCCAGGTGCTCCATGATATTCTTAGGAACAAAAGCCAGGCTGACCAGCCTGGAATTTCCCAGATCATCTTTTTGAAAAAAAAAAGTGCAACACTTTCATTTCTTTGGTCTCTGGGGACCTCCCTGGATCTCCACAACCTCCCAGACTTTACAGAGGCGTCACTCTGCATGGACATCAACCAGCTGTCACCACCCTCAGGTGCAGCCCATCTTGTCCTCTTGTCCCATGTCAAGTCGTTTCACATCTCCCTGACTTCTTGCTCACTCACTGCTGGTTATTTCTGTCCTTCACCCATCTTCCACAGAGATCTGGCAGACCTGGCTGTGGAGGACTGAGGCAAAGGCAGAGTTTAGTACCCCTGTTTTCCACAGTTCATTTGAAAGTGGTCCTCTATATTTCCCTCCTCCCTTGCAGTGAAGGACTGAGTTGTTGGCTTCTTGGAGTCTTTACAAGACGCTGTTAAAATTGTGTTTGTTCTCCCCCATACTCATTCCTGCAGCCTGAGACTGGGGAAGCAGCATCATTTCTCAGTACTCTTCTTCTGGGCCAAGGTCACTGAGATGTACCACAGTGGTTGGTCCAGCCCACACCAGGGGCAATCTTGTCTGGCATATAATCATAAATGAATCATGTTCTCCCAAGAGTAAATGACCACTTATAACACCTATATTTGACAGACAGAGGTTTTCATTTCAGGTGCACACACTGTTACTCAACTTACTGCAAAGTTTACTGCAAAGGGATGACTTCACCATTTAGTATTGCAAAAAGTTGACAGGTGATTCATACAATGCTGGCAAGCAACCCAAATTAAGGGCCCCGTATCATACCATAAAAAGACCTGCAACAATTAGGGCACAAACACACCTAGTGCAGTGCTGGCAGTTTTTCCTCTATGTTTTTGCCTGAGAGAGAAAGGAGTCCAAACCCGAAAATGCAATAAAACAAAACAAAATCTCAGAGAGGTTTTAGCCCATTCTGTAATGAGCTCTACTGCAGCTCTTGAAGGTTCTGTGAAACCATATAAACCTCAAATTTACCAACACTAATAATAAACCTACATATACGATTTGAAGATTTAGTTACCTGATTTGAACATAAAGAGACAGCTTGCAATACAAGTAAAGGTTTTGCCAAACACTGGCATTAATTTAGGGGAAGCTTTGGTGTAAAGTTATTCCACTGTATTCACAGGAGGTGTCCCAGGGTTACTAAAGCTGAGAGAAGCCACGAAAATCCAGATTCCTGAAAGAGTTAAATGTGAAGAGCAACCTACTTTCAACATCAAACTTGGATTAATATCTACCAGGGTCCTCGGTCTTTGAAACATCAACTGAAAAAACAGAAATCCATAAGCTCATGTCCATTCAATGATAGGGAAAAAGAAAATTGTATTAAAAAAAAAAAAAAGGATAAAATAATAGTCCAGAGAAGAGAAGTGGTTTAAGGTACAATATAAACCTTAAATGTGAAAAACACTTTGAAATAACACTGCGTTTGACAAAGTGAAGCCTTTTGTCTGCATTTTCTGCCCTAACTGTACTGCAATTGTGGCTGACTCTAGACCTTGGCCATTATCGCATGTAACACTGATAATTTTTAGATCTATTAGAAAGCTTTCAATTTATCACAAGAGTTCCAGGAAAACGGAAGGGAAAAAGGCACGGAAACCCTTTGTGCAGAGGAAGAAAGTAGGACCTCATAAAAACCAGGCTTGAAGAAATAAAAAGCCCAGGCAAACAAACAAGAGACCTGCACGTCTCTCTTCCCACAAATATAAATACACACCTCTTTACTCTTCTAGGCAACAGTAAAAATTCTGAGTAGTTAGTGATAAACAAACTAGGTCACTACACAGATACCAAGGATAAATATAGTAATTTCTAATGCAGGGAAATGATCCCAGAAAAATAAATAAATAAAAATAAATAAATAAATAAATAAATAAATAAAATTGGAAAGCCTAAAATGGCTGTACTGAATGCAGAAACCCTTTTTTCTTTACAAATGCCATTACTATTATTCAGTTTTTGGTGAACATTGCGGAACATAAATACTACATAAAGATCTGCCTTGTGTCAGCGCTTACAGATCTGCCAGAATAAGTCAAAAGCCACCACAAACACTGCAGGGCCATACAGTAATTCCCCATCCTCTCCTGCCAATACATTTATTTTACAATTTACACCACTGCAGCACATTCAAAGACTGACCACCTATGAGTGGTCCTGTATATACAGGATCATATAGCGACATCTGCACACTGGCAACATACCACACAGACATGATTTCTTTTGAGTGCTCATTCCCATCAGGAAAATAAGGTCTGTACTCTGCCCTAAAGAGGCTAAAGACTAAGTACACTCCCTTTCCACCCTGACGGCAACAGCAAGCACCTTGCACAGGATCATCCTTCCCTGGTAGAGCATCTCTGTCCCTACATCGTGGCCTTCAGTCTGCTCCCCAGAGCTCAGCCTCCAGGAACAGCCTACGTGGCTGAAGAGCAGAGATATGATGCAGCATTATTGCACTGCTTGAGGAAGGTATGAGCCGAAAGAAGTTAGTATTTTATTTTTAAACTACATCAATTTAGAAGAAGCACCACCTATAAAGTCAGTTTCAGCAGATATACACTACAGATTGTAATCTACTGGAGCAGTAATTTTATGTCTTTTATGCTGTTCTCTTTCAAAGAACAGATGTAATATGTCTAAAATCTTCAGTAATTTTACTGCTATATCTTAACAGGAAAATGGGCAGAACAAAACTATACCCGTTCTGAAGCTGCTTTTTCTACAGAAAATCTGTTCTGAGATCCTATATTAAAGGCTTTTAAAAATTATTCCAACTGTTACAAAATACATATACCATGCTGTAAACAGACTGGGCATTTGCAATTTGAATTTTAAAAGCTTCTAACACCTCATTTTGAAAATGGAAAAGAAATGAGAATCTCTTGCATATACAGTAATAAAGCAGGAACACCAAAATAACTCCAACTAAGAGTTTTCCTGAAACAGCAATTCTAGAAGATTACCTGTTTGTGAGATCCGTGCAAGTCTTTGGGTAAATATCACTAGCATGCTAACACCACACATACACTGTAAAATCCATGTGCAACCAGCTGCAATATTTGCAGTGGAGAGACTTACGCTACACGAGACCTCCCATCCAGGCTCTAGATAAGTAGATGTAAGACATCAAATTTCATTATTTTTCTTGAAAGTAGATGCCTTTCAATATGATCTATTGACCTTTGTCCTCAGACTTCAGGGATGCTTTTTGTAGCATCTGGAAAGTGCAAACACTTCAAGAAAAGAGGAGGGGGAAAAAAAAAAAAAAAAAAAAAAAAAAAAAAAAAAAAGTTGCTATGGAAGATGCTGGCATAAAACATTAGGAATATCTGCCAGATTAGAAGATCTACAGGGTGAAAGAATACCTTCCTGAACCTCCAAAAACATGCAAGAAAAAAACTTCCTTTATGTCTTGCTACAGTTCTTCAGCTTGGAAAATGGTGGTGCCCAGTTCAGAAAACTGTATGTAATATGTAATCTCATTATAAATATGTAATCTGATTAATCTTTATCTCAGTTAACTTGGGGCTCAGTTTTGGGTTTTTCCTCCTTCTCTCCCCTGCCTTAAAAGTAAACGTTTAGTTGAGATTTAAGTCTCCTACTGGAAAAGAAAGTAGTTTACCTATACTTAATTATTTATTGCTTTCTACAGGAAACATACAAAAACTTTCAAAACTTGTATACTAAAAAAAAATTGTCAGCACACCAAATTGGTAAAAATTAATCAACCACTGGTTTCAGACCCCAGGAAGAGACACAGAGCTAGTGTGTAAGGTTGGGGCAAAGGGATGCTGCCACTGGGAATGGCACAGCACTTCATCAAGTCACGTACTCACTGAAGGATGCACCTTTGTCCAACCCAATGGCCAGACTCAACAGGCATACATTCACATGAACTGCTACCAGAATAAATAACTGAAATATTTTAGGTCTACATTTTGAAGAGTTTCCCCATGGAGTAACTGAAGCATGTCATGGTTTACTCATTAATTTTGGCTGCTTCTCTCCCCCTGCTCAGGCTTCAGTTAGCCCAAACGGAGGAGCCAGAGCCACGTCTCCTCACCAACAGCTTAAAGCAGTTTGCTTGCCCACGAATGAGCAAAGGGAGAGTCTGGCAGGGAGGCAGCTCCTCCTGACTGCTCTCTGTGGCCAGGGAGTGATCTTTATCCACAAGCTAAATAGTTTGTACATAGTAATTAGGGAAGAAAAACACTGTAATCTACTGTCATCAAAATAGCCTACCAGGAACATTTTTGTTAATCAGCACTTGATTGGCCCTGGGACAGTAAGACAGCATGCCTCTGGGCTGGGAGGTGGCAGGAGAAACACAGAGCTTGCTCCTCTGCCTGCAGGAAGGTACTGCAAGTGCACACAGACAGGAACTCAACACATACTCACAGGTATGGTTTTTGTACCTGGTCTCTGCAGTAGATGATATATAACTACACGCATGGGACAGGGAGGGAGCTTGGCATTTTCTGCCTAGGGTAGAGAAACAAGCAAGCTTGTGTTACTGCTCAATATGGTTTAAGTTCACCTGTTTGGTACTGAAAAACGGTCTTGGGACATTCACAAAAACACTGATAGCCAGCAAGCACTCTTAGGGGAAGGTCCAGAAATCTATTTCTCAGGAAAAAACACCAAAGCTGTCACTGAGAAAAGGATCTGTAATTTCCCTTGTAGAAAGAATGTGAGGACACATCCAGTGTCCAACAACACCATGACACTCACTGCTGTCTCCCACTTCCCAACACCTTTCATAGCACCCGCACTGGGCCTTGGCTAGTCCTACCACTAAGTCACCCAAGAAGCTGAACTATCAGAAAACCAGCATTGCAGAGAAATGCAGTCTTCTTTTGCTCTGTTTAAGATCGTCACCAGTGCTGGAATTACAGAAATTAGTGGCAAACAGCAACTAGAGGAGCTTTGCCACCAAACACCCAACGAAGTTTCTCAAATCACCTGATGCTTAGCAGTAGCAAACTGCATGGAATGAGAAGACTAGACCTTGCTCCTCACCCCTCCAGAGGCCAAGCAGCAGCATCTCTACCCACATGTCAGAGCCACAACTTTTACTACCCTACTTTTACCCACACTCAGCACTATAGCTGTATATTAGCACATAATTACCCAACCATACTGAAGGATACTGAGGCACACTAGAGTAATAAGTGCTCTTGATGTGTGAAGTAATATAGATGTAGCCTTAATGTGCAGCCACTACATATTGCCAACCACGCTTTACTCAGCAGAATTCAGGGCTCTGACTCAGAATGTTGCTTTGATTTTTGACTACATTTTTTGAGACTACATTTCTGAGTACGTCTGACATTGCTTGAATTATTATTTTTTTCCTTTCCTGATCTCTGTCTGTCCACTGTGACTTCAGTAGCAGGCTGAATCAAAGATCTACCTTTTGGGAGGAGTTCAGTTAATTACAATTAAAAATGATAACTGTCATCCACAGGAACCACAGAGCGTAAGCATATGCATAAGGATGCAGGGTATGACAATGCAGCATTTCTAGAAGACAACATGCATCCGAGCAAGTACACCAGATTAAATAGAAGCCTGGTGAAGGAAGCCGAGAGGTTAGAACAGGATGGGATTGATCACACCTAGGGAAATGAAAGTCATTATTAAAGAGGCTGGTTTTTATCCTGAAGGAATGCTTATAACTGATGCATCATTTTATATGAGGTCAGGAGGTAAGCCATAAAAGAGACATCTAAGAAATTAGACAAAAGCATCATTAAAGAAATATCTGTAGAACGTACAATAGAAGAGAACTACTAGATCATTTTAGCTACTTCTCATGACAACAGCATATAATTTCCCCATCCACACTGTATACCATTCACTGTATTGATCTAATTTTTCCTTGGAATTGTTCAAATAAATGGATGTTCAGTGGTTTTTAAATAGTTATGGAATAGCATCTGAGAGCAATCAGCTACTAGATCTTCTTTTTTAACCTACAAAAGTCCTTGTAAGACAATCCGGTGCAATTCCTCACACAAGTAAGAAACCTGACAAGTTAGGCAGCAAATGATGTTTTCTCCATCTCTGTTTTGAAAGCCCAAACTGCCAAGGGTGAGAATAACAAAAAAAAAAAAAAAAAAAAAAAAAAAAAAAAAAAAAAAACAGTCTCAAAGCCCATGCCACTGTCTCAAAACATAATACTTAGCTGGAAAAATGAAAACTGGCAAACAGATTAAAGTGGTACAGCCTATGGGACTGTAATAGAGAATAATCAGAGAGCAAGCCTGGATTAAAGGCAATGCTTGTGTGCAATGATATCCAGCAGGGACAGAGGCTGTCGTACATGAGGGGGAGATGGACAGAAAGATGTAAATGTTAAAACTAAAATAAATCAACTCTCTTTTATTTTCTATTTTTCACATGCATGGCATATATAAGTCTTATCCAAAAGTATTTTCTAAATTGTCTGTTGTAGCGTTGCTGTTGTAGAAACCTACGGACATGAGTAATCACAGGGCAGAAATTACTGTTATTTACCCACTGCTGTCACAGCTCTCCATAATTATACAGGTTGACACAGCATCTTGACAATGATAGGAAAAAAGCAGTTTTTATAAAAATTTTGTCAGCCTCCCTACATAGAAGCGTGGCAAATAAAATTACTTCAGCTAAAAATTGGCAAAGCAATCATCTCTTTCAATTTTTTTCATCTATGTCAAAAAGTTGCTGTTGGGAGAACACTCAAAGACAAAAAAAAAAAAAAAAAAAGAAAAAAAAAATGTCCTCTAGGCCTAAACAGTAGCTTTCTCCTTACAGAAGGGCCACAGTCTGGCTATGCACAAGTGCCTTGTGCTGTTTAAAACTGAAAACAACTGAGAAAAACAATGAGTTGCAAGGGAGCAGGACAGGAAGAAGGAAAAGAAGGCTGTTTGCAAAACACTGAAAAAGTCCTGTTCCATAAGAGAACAAAATTGAGACTCTCATTTTAAAACCTTGGCCTGAAACACTTCAGAGCTGACACAAACCCATGCTGTCCACATCCTTGCTTGCACCTTCAGTTTCCCACTCAGATGTACAAAGCTCCTGCCCAGGCTCCAAGCAAGGAGCAGATCTCCCTGTGCCTACTGACCATCCTCCATCTCCTGCTCCTCCCCACTGTCATCTTCATGCTCAGGTATACTGCTTAAAATACTATGTCTCAAGTCCTGACTCCTGAAACTGGCCTTCTGCAGGCACAAGTGGTATTGTTAAGATATGCTGGGTTCTCCATGTGAACCATGCAGATGAATACTTTCCTCTGTATTTTCAAACAACTTCCATTAAAGTCCTGTGACTTTGAGCCTTTGCCTACAAGTGGCCAAAACTGAAGTTTTGGGAGGTGAAGTGAAGAAAACAATCATAAGTCTCAAAAATAGTTTTAAATGTTTACTGCTTTTGCCAAATGCAATAGATTTTGCCTTGAACTATGGAGTTCTGCATCAATGCAACAATGAAGTCTTATTTAACATTACCTAAACATTTTGAAAATGGTTTACAAAGTACCAGACTAGATGTGTGGCACATAAGTGAACATAATTCCACTGCACACTAGCTGAAGAGGATGGATATGCTCACTATATACGTATGTGGCTACTATGCAGCATGCAAAATTAACTTTTCACATGTGTTTCATAGGCTAATGCATTCACTCACACACCACATGCTGCAATTATTAGCTAGGTTAGCTTGACTTTTTATTAGTGGACCATGGTCTATTTAATTTCTCAACTTCTTAAACTTAAAATAGAATATCAATGCTGTGACTGAAAGTAGCACAGCTTGCTGATCAACCGCCACCACCACCAAAAGTGTTAAGTGTATTCCCACAATACCTTAACTGAGATTTTGCAAGATCCCAAACCACCTGCACATGACAGACATGCACAAATTCTGCACCTCTAAATTTCTGGGACCCTTAAGTAATATCCAGTGCCCAAGTTTGTGCTCACAGTTTTTGTTTTCAGGTGGGCCAACTCATTGATTGTGCATTAAGAAGTGCACAAAAGCTCTGTTGCTTTAGTGCTCTATACATAGCACTAGGACATTAGGCTTATCCTACTGTCAGTACACACAGTGAGCAGCTCTCGCTCTAAGATAAGGTCTTGTACAACCTAAGTTCCCTACAGAGGAAACCTAGACCTATTATCAGTGATATATTGCACTGAAACTAGGCTCATGTTGGCTTTCCCCTTATTTCCTCACTTCACACCCTTTGAATTAAATATGTGTGTAGGTCCTCCATTAATTATATTACAGCATTTTCCAAGGTTTTTAAGTTTGCAAATGTTAAGGTACTTACAATACTTATTTGGGTTTAAATCTCATAACTCATCTTTCATTTTCTAGTGTGCTGTTTGACTAATAAAAATGAAGCTAATGTTCTCACCGTGCAAATGCTTTTAAAGTCAAAATAAATTAACAGCATTTTGATCCTCAATACATATTTTCAAACTTGAGGCAGCTAGGCCTCAGATATGCTACAAAGAAGCCCAGCATAATTTGTAGTACAATGCAGATGGTTCTCTAAGACTTCAGATATGCTGTTGGCTCTGGGGCTTATGTAAGTTTGAAATGTGTAAATGCTTTTTTTTTTTTTTTAAAAAGAGAGAGATAAAAAACAATATCATGCTGACTGCTATGAGATTCACAAGGAATTTGAGAATAACATATATTTGCTCTGACGTTTGCAGTCTCTTTAAGCACTGCTTTTCCGCGGCCAGGTCCTGGTATCTTTACTTACATTGATGGGATATCTGGCTGCGAGTATGCCACGGCTGCTGTGTTGATAAGTGCTGTATAAATGGCTAGTTCAAGGCATAAAAATCAACATCCTAATGCAAAGCATTTGTCTTTTGAAATAACTTCCAAAGTGGATCACTTCCTTTATTTTCAGTTGGATGCCAACTGGAGAAATGGGGGAAGGATGAAAAATAATACAGTACCCCTTTTCACTACGCTATCATTGAAACACAGCTTTATATGAAATATATCCTTTGAAAGAAGATGTACAGGATTTAAGTAGGTAGGGCAGAGAAAAACAAAGTTGGATACTTGAAAAAATAAAAGAACGTTAAAAAAATAAAAGAAAATAAAAGAAAACAACACAACCAGCACTATTAAATCCAGTTATAAGAACGCAAGGCTTGACATCAAATTCTGTCCTAGGCTGACCAGACACGGACTGGATGAAAGAGAGTATCTGCCATATGCTTTCTGGAACAGTCATGGAAAATCAATTTGAATACAAATGTAATTTGTTAAAAGAACAGTGGAAATCATTATGCAGGGTCACACTGTCAGCAGTTTGTACAGAAGCAGATGCCAACCAAAAAGGCAAAGGTGTGTTCAGTAAAACAGGAATCTTGGTCTTTAAAAGTGTCTGTGATCTTCTCGGTCTCTTGGCACAGTTGCATGTGAACAAACATACAGTTTACCTCTCTTGTTTCTCAGGATTTTTACACATTGCAGCTCATTCCAGCTGCAGAAAGAGATTTTATAGACACTTCTAAGCCTCAGAGAGAGTGGAGGTTCCCACTGTAATGGAGAAAAAGCAATATTTATGAAACAGTTCCTTGAAAGTTCCAAAATATTTTATCTCAGGCTCACAGTCACAAATTCAAGAAAGATCTTTGCTTGATTTCAGTAATGTCACTATCGCTTTTAGGCAAACAAAACCTAAAAACTCAGCAACAAGGAAAATGAAAATGTACAATACAATTTAAGGATCAGCTCCATGACAAAGACAACTCAGATGGTAAATCTTCAGAAGATCCTATTGCAAAACCATTCAATACATAGACATGGAATACATCGTACCATTACCACAGCTGATCAGTTTGCCCTGCTCCATGAAGTAAATCTGGGGACTAAGATAGCCACCAGTTTTCAATTATGTTTTCCCCACATTTGATCCCAATCTTCACTCACTGTTCCAAAAATCTATTGGCAATAATGTTCCTACAAAATGTTCCTATTTGCTCTACTTCTGTTGCACTATATTTGTTCCACCTGAAATAATCTCCTGTAGTCTCTGTAGTCACTCTAGTAGTTACTGTCTGTCTGCTGCACGGTGGAACATCAGATTTGCTCTTGTTCTGATTTGATGAGGGAACAGCAACAAAAGCAAATGTGAACCTTTATGGCTGTTTAGAAATATAAAAGCATATCCCTCATTAAAAATTCAACTGCATCTTTCTTGCAAGCTAGGGAGTAGAAGTCACTGCACCCTTGAAGCCTACCTTCATCATATACATGCATACAAACACATCTCTGAAAATCAGACTCCTGTTTCAGTGCATGAGATTGCAAATTTGTCAGACCAGCCACAGAGAAGGTAATTCCAGTCTTCCACTGGGATGACTTTCATCCTCTCCTGCAACCCTTCCCCCATCCCTCTCTCCCATTTTTTAAAGAAAAAAAGATGATTTGCTGATATACTATGCATGTGTTCCAAACGCAAAAAGCAAAAAAAGGTTTTTAAGATGTGATAAATCGACCAGAATTTGATCTCCATCATTACTCTTCAGTGCTCCAACAAACAAACAATTGGTATTTTCTATTTGACGGCAGACTTGAAACACAAGTCTGAAACGAACCGTATAATTTAACTTTGATCTGCAGTTGGAATTTACCCCTGAAGAAAGCAAGAAAGAACTGACCACTGCACAGATGACATTACTGTAGGTTTTCATGATACATTCATTATACTCCATTATGTGAACGGACTCATCAGGAAGTAATGTTCAAACGATGCACAAAAAGTTTTGCACCGTTCAAAAACTGCTCTCTGATGAGTTTCTTAGTTACAGTGCCTAGAGTCTACATAAATTGAGAAGACCTATTAAAAGTAAACATTATGACAGCGAGCAAAATTAACCCACTATATCAGACTTGTCAAGCAGCATTTTATTCTGCTTCAGCATTAAAAGACTGTATAATTTTCTTCTGTCCCATTTTGAAACCCAAGGACAAACCCTTAACTGAACAATCACAGCCCAAGCAGGAACAGAACAAATGGACTCTTTCTTCCTATTTCTCAGCTCTAGAATATCTGTGAAGTTTTCTGTGGTCTGAAGTCACCTAAAAACATTGCAAAATCATGGACTTAAATGAAAAAACTTCTTAGGTGTGAACCCCACAAAGTCCTACAGAAGCCCAAGGCAAAGCCAAATGGCACATCTAGACTTTGTGCCAGTTGCAGTGTCTTTTGCTTAAAAGACTTTAGGCATAAACTGCAGGTACAATGACATCTTGCATAAGCTATCACATGCTCACTGCAACCGTGTGAATGTTATTGGATTTTGAGGAGCCACCGTGCTGAATAATTTAAGATCTGATAAAATATTCAATTTTACTGATACATCGGTTCATGGGTTTCATTTTAAAATTAAAAAAAAAAAAAAAAAGTGAACAATGACGAGAACAGGTCGCAGTCAATGAAAATACTCCCTGAGTCCTCGGGATAACACTTGTTCTACTCAGTTTCGGGGAGGTACAGCCAGGACAACAACAAGGTCTTCCTCATTCCCCCCACCCCCAAGATGTGCCTTGCCCATGGAGGGACCGCAGCAGCCCCCACCCGGGGGGCGAGGCCGCAGCTCCCGGCGGCCGAAAATCCTCACCCGTGCCCGGCAGCCGGGGCTCGGGGGAGCCTCCAGGGACGGCGGGGGGGTGCCGGAGGTCGTCCCCAGAGGATGTGGTGGTGGCCGGGACCGGGCAGGTGATCTCCGGCCAACCCCAGAGCCTTCCTCCCCTCTCCGCCGGTCCCCGTCCTCCCCCCCGCACCGCCGCCAGGTCCGCCCTGACAACTTTTTTTTTTCTTTTTATTTTAAATAAGGAGTCGGCAACCCCACTCTGCTTACAGTGAAGGCTTATTTCAAATAATGATGAAAAGAACTCATAAAGTTATTTTTCTGGAGTTGGGGATTTTTTTTTCCGAGCTTGTTGGGGGGGGTGGGTGAGAGATGGAGAAGGCGCCGCTGATGTTTTAGACGGAGGTGCCCTAGTTAAAGAGCAGCAGGAAAAGGGGAGCCTGAGGAGAGCTGTCCAATGCTGCCGCGAAGCTGAAGTCCCCGAACATGTTTGCAAACTGCTCCGCGGATTGCTGGACCTCCGGCTCCCCGAGCCTTCAAATTAAAATGAAGACGGCTGATTGGGGCGGTGTGGCGGGGGGGGAAAGAAGGAAAAAAATAAAAATAAAAATAAATAAATAAAAAGGAGATGTGGACAGCTCTGCTGGTATTGTTAAATCTTCCCAGCCGCTCGTCTGGGTTACGTCTCAGCCCTCCCGGCATGTCTTCACCCCGCTCATTAAACGTAGTTGGGAAACAAAACGTGCCCGTGGAGGGGCAGGCTGGCCGGCTTCTGCCTGGGATGCGGAGCTAAGTCCGTGCCATGCCCAGCCGCGAACAAAAAGGCAGCCTCACCGGAGGCACCCACCGCCGGCCGCGCCCGCCCGGCACCCGCGCACTTGGGCTGAGACTTTTGGGACCCCCGACCCCGACCCCCGACCCCCGACGGCTCACCTCGAGCGAGCGCCAGGCTCCCGCAGAGCGCCAGCCAGGCCAGCACGGTGCGGCTCATGGTCCCCTCTCCTCCCGCGGCAGCGCAGCCTCTGCCGGAGCGAGCAGCCGGCGGAGCCTCCACCTCCTCCTCTTCCTCCTCCCTACTCCTCCTCCTCCTCCTCCTCGAGGCGAGGCGTGAGGCTGGGCTGGTCCCTCCCGGCTCGGCCCCGGGGCCGAGCGCAGCTCCCGATGCCGCTGCCGCCGCCCTACCCGCGGCGAGAAGGATGCCCCGCCGCGCCCGCCAGGTGCCGCCGCCGCTCCTCCAGCACCGACCGGCCGCCGGCCTCCGTCCCGCCGCTGCCTCCGCCTCCGCAGCCCCCCTCCCTCCTGCCCTCCTTCCCTCCCTCCCTGCCTGCCGCCCGCACGGCCCCCCGAGCGGCTCCGGAGGGGAGGGGAGGAGAGGGGGGGGAAGGAAAGCGGGGGGAGGGGGACAAAGGGGAGAGGGTGTCCTCTCCCCCACCCTCTCCCACATAGCCCCCTGCATCCCCTCCGACCCCCTTATCTCGGGGAGAGGGACGCAAAGTTTTGGCTGGAGGCCCCCCCTCGCCCCCTCGCCCCTTCTCAGCATCCCGCCTGGCAAAATTCGGGGGCGCCCTTCCTCCCAGCCGCCCCCGAGGTGGGGTGCCAGCCTGCCCCTTACCCTGGAAATCTCTGGCTCGGGAATCGGGACTAGGGTGAAATTATGGAAACGGCACGGGGTGGGGGGCGCCGAGGTCGCCTGTCAGAGCTGTGGCTGGCAAAATTGGTGCTGATGGATGATTTATTTATTTTTTTTCCAGCCTGCCGCATGAATCCAGAAGAGTGAAATAAGTACTAATTGTCCAGCGGGAGACAAAAGGCTCTTCAGATCTTTTCTGTCCGTGATTTGCTTCCCCTCTACCTGCCCTTACAGTAAAAGAGCCCGTAGTAGTACTGCATTAAAAGTTAATAGAAATGCTGAGCGAGAGGAATGCACTCAATAGCATCAGCGAAGGAGCCCTTCTGCGGGCACAGCCCCGGTCCATGGCCGGGCTGTTGTATGACAAGAGGGAGAAACATCGCGCAGCCAGGAGTGGGAACGGCCTGTTAAGTCACCTAGTCCATTGGTTCCCATCTCACAATAACTTCCAACTTTTTCTTTTACAAGCCCTTTGTCTACCACTAAGTGCCAGTAAGTGGCAGGGTGACAGCCCTTCCCTAAAGCTCCGGTTTTACCTCCGAGCTTGCAATGAAATACGTTCTTTCTCTGACATTGGAGGTATTTCCGTTCCGACACACAGGCCCTCAGCGCATTTTGTGCACCTCACCCCGCACCCAAACGCAAGCCGCTGCTTCGTGATGCGCCGCAAAATTATCCAGCAGCTTAGCATAGATATAGACCGGAAAAAAAAATCGCCTACACTAATGAAGACCACAGTAGCAAAGGAGATATGTTAGCACGGGCTTTTTAGTCCAGTGCATCTCTCTGGACATGCAGTAGCTGGTGGTAGCATTCACCCAAACTTTTTGCTGCTCTTCACCTGGCAGCAGTGGCGTGGGCTGTGCTCACACCTTCCTTCTGCTGCACAGACAGACTTCGTGATTACACCACTACCTCACAGCGACTTGGATTTCACTCATCAGTCTCCATGCCGGAGATCTCCCTGAAGAACTACTGTCTGGGAAGAAACACTTTTTTTTTTTTTTTTTTTTTTTTTTTTTTTTTTTTTTTTTTTTGTCTCCTGGAGGGTTGCCGGAGATGCTTTTCTATCAGTACAGAGATAGCAGAAATTTAGGAAGCCTTTACAAAGCTTCTGATATTAATGCATCATTTCTCCACGACGGTGCTAATTTTGTGGCTTATCTCTGTTTTACAACGAAGAATCCAGCTGTCATAATTACAAGGCAAGCTGCACTTTAGCTGCTGTGGCAGCCCAGCATGCCTGCACCCCCAAGTGGCTGGCTTGCTTTTTTTTTTTTTTTAATGTATTTATTTTTCTTGAGGGAATAATCCCGTGATGCAGCCCCTTTATTTCACCAATTAGGATAAGTCTAAAGGGCCTAACTACATTTGGTACCGGGAAGCCCTTTTTCCACTGAGAGTCTGTGACTAGCCGCTGATTAAAACGACACAGAAATAGCTTCTTCAAAGCAAGGCATTGTTTATTCAGCCAAAAGCAATGAAACAACAAAAGGCTTTTATGTTTGGTTCTTACCTAAAGTGCAATGACTTTTTGTTTTCAGATTTTCAATAAGTTTTATTCAACAAAATCTCTCTGTCTCTCTCTCTATCTCTCCGGTAGTCAGCTCAGACTATCAGACTGCTCCCGCATCCTTCTTGCTGCCCATTCATCTGGGGTCCCCTCCAAACAATGCTCCTCACCTCTTGCTCCGACGTGTTTCAGGGAGGACCCTGACTCTGGGATGCTGCAGGAGCTCCCTTTCATCCAATGCTTCACTCCAGGCAAGTCATTTTCCCTGGCATGGGGTGATGCAGTGCTCCAGCTCAGTGCTGGGAGGTACAGTCTGTTCCTTCCACCCAACTCAAGCATAGTAATTATTTGCATCTAGATTTTCTTAATTAAGATTTCTGATGTGTAAAAGCCAAACCTGCTTATTGTGGTAGCAACAGTTTTACTTTGAGATTCCCCATACTACAGTCCCAAGCTTCTCTGCTACGTCACCAATGTTATCTTCGGGGTTGCTGAGGTTGCAACATGTCACAGTGCTCTCCGCCACCTTCATCCCTGACCACCCCTGACCTGATCTTTCAGTGAAGAGGTTGACCCAATGTCCTTCTTTGTCCTCTAATGTTCAGAAATGGTGGACTTGTGGTGTTTGTTGTATGCACCTTTCTTGAAGAAACTGTCCCACCTGTCACTGGGAAAACCTGACTCCTGCCATCATGAGCACTGTAGGTATGTAATTGTATTTTTCATACAGGAAAATCCAGGACATGAGACATCTTGAAGGCTATCTTTCCATCATTTGTTTACATATCTGCAAATCCTTAATGACTTCCCAGTGGGTCTAGGCACTAGGCTGAAATATGGACGAGATGGGACTGGAACGGCACCAGCTGTTGCAGTTGAAACTGACATTCTCACCTTTGGTATGCATTTTAATGCATATGATTCTATGATAAATGCAGCATATAAATATTGAATTTTTATTTTGTATTCCAATATTTTATGTAATGCAAGATTTCCACGTTCTGTCATGGTTGCTCTTAATTTTCTGGAATTTACTACCAAAATGGGCTCAAGAGCTGCCAGGTATTAATCCTTACTCATCCTTTCTTCCTTTTTCTGCCACTCGGTGTATGAACACAACACACAAAGGCCTCTTTTCATTTTCCACACTGTTTCCACACTTCAGGATAATGTGTTTACTAATCACTCAGGATAAAGGAATCTTTTACACGCAATTCATTTAACTTCTTCCATCTAAATGACGATCATTGTTTACATGGAGTTTGTCCCTAACTCTTTAGCAGATAGAAACTTTAGGAGCTATCTAAATCTGTGACATTCTGTCCTTGGGCTAAGGATTCCTGTTATCTTGAGGATTTTAAGTGGTTAGCAGAGAGACAGATGAACTATCACCTTACAAAGGGAAAACACAGGCTTCTTTGACCCTTAGCAATAGCTATTCCACAGCCAGTAACTTTCCCATTGCTTAGTTCATCTTCCTTTCTTTATTACTTTTTTTTTTTTTTTTTTTTCTGTATTATTTTCTGTCCTACCTCTTATGCTTAAATTAGCCCTTTGGAGTCATGAAGCACATCAAGAAGGAAAAAAAAAAAAAAAAAAAAAGATGGACATTAGAAATGTATGCAGCCATTTCATTTGCCACACTGACCTTGGATACAAAAGCCTTCAATACAGCAACAGCAACAACACATTTTAATGCACAAAAGGAGTACATATTTAGCACTAGGTACATGATAGTGCTTAAGGTTTAATAACAGTGACGTAAGGTCTAAATACTTGTTACACTGAAGATGAAGCAAGTATCTCCTGCCTGTGCTGCAGTCATAAAGAGGTAAGAGACTAAAAGCTTACTTTCATCATTTGCTAACCTATTGTCAGTTTTAGAAGGCATCTCGTAAACATGAATACAACCAATGAATTACCCTGTGACACCTTCAGGGCATCCTGGGTATCAGCTTTGTTTAGGAGATTAGCTTTATCACTGACTCCCATCAAAGCAGTGGCCAGATTTGAGCCTTCTTAAAGTGAGAGATCAGACCAGCTCAGAGCTCTGGGTGTACAGACACAGATTATATTGCCACCTCCATTATAATTAAGTGGCTACTAAAAAGCCACTGCTGCAAACAAGCAGTAGATCTTTCCATAATGTTTTTGAGTGATACACACTTTGTTCGTCAGGGATTTGCCATGCACCATTCACCATAACTGGCTACTCTGATTCTGCAAGTCATTGGCATGTATTTGCCTCGGAGACAAGAACAAATACTACGTCTGTCTGTCACTACCACGGCAACACTGTCAGGGTCATCCTGCCTCTAAATAAAGGGAATTAGTTCATTCTTTTATGTCTTCCCAAATAGAGATTGGGCCCCCACTTCTTGAACATGAAAGGTTTCCAGTTAAGCCAAAAAGAATTTTTGATGTGTAAAGCATGGAGGAGCCTTCTTCCTTCAAACCTTTCTGGTTGAAAAGAAGTGTTATGTGCTGCTGCATCACAGGAATGGGAGAGACGCTGCTGTGTGACACAGGGATCTTCAAACTCGTTGTCAAACAAACAAACAAACAAACAAGAAAACTTTTTTATTATTATTATTTTAATATTTCTAGAAAGGATGAAACAAAATCAGTGCTGTATTTGGTTTTGATTTCCTTTCTTTTGTCTTAGAAATAAGCTTTCACTGAATACAGATGACATATTTAAGAATCCTATAGAGTGGCTAAATGTTGGAGTATGTTTTAAAATGAATCCTTTGCCACCCATAACGTGAATGTGTAATGTGAGAATGTAAGAGAGGAGAAGGGTGTGCTGGATGAAGTACAAGAGTAACCCCTGAAACAAGCTATTCCTACATTTTTTTTCTACATACCCTTACGCACACCAATGAAGTTGTGGAACTTGATGCTAACTAATTTCAGTGGAAATTATTCCCTGCCCACTTGTGAAAGGATGAAAGACAGCAATTTAGATTTACACGAATGGGGAGCAGTGGTTCTTCCAGCAGCAGTGAGGCAAGTGTAGAGGCATAACGCTAATGGGTATGTGTCTGATCACTGCTCCTGTAGGTATGTGTCTGATCACTGCTCCTGTAGGTGCCTCAACACCAAAAGCACCTGGTGGCTCTGCTTTCCGAATGGGGAGGTGTGAATTTGTGAATTTGTCAGTTTGACCTCAGTGCCAGGAAAGCTCATGGAGCAGATCCTCCTGAGAGTCATCATGCAGCACTTGCAGGGGAAGCAGGCGATCAGGCCCAGTCAGCATGGCTTTATGAAAGGCAGGTCATGCCTGACGAACCTGATCTCCTTCTATGACAGAGTGACGCGCTGGGTGGATGAGGGAAAGGCTGTGGATGTGGTCTACCTTGACTTCAGCAAGGCTTTTGACACCGTCTCCCACAGCATTCTCCTCAAGAAACTGGCTGCTCTTGGCTTGGACTGGCGCACGCTTCGTTGGGTTAGAAACTGGCTGGATAGCCGGGCCCAAAGAGTCGTGGTGAATGGAGCCAAGTCCAGTTGGAGGCCAGTCACTAGTGGCGTCCCCCAGGGCTCGGTGCTGGGGCCGGTCCTCTTTAATATCTTCATCGATGATCTGGACGAGGGCATCGAGTGCACCCTCAGTAAGTTTGCAGATGACACCAAGTTAGGTGCGTGTGTCGATCTGCTTGAGGGTAGGAAAGCTCTGCAGGAGGATCTGGATAGGCTGCACCGATGGGCTGAGGTCAACTGCATGAAGTTTAACAAGGCCAAGTGCCGGGTCCTGCACCTGGGGCGCAATAACCCCAAGCAGAGCTACAGGCTGGGAGAGGAATGGTTGGAGAGCTGCCAGGCAGAGAAGGACCTGGGAGTGATGGTGGATAGTTGGCTGAATATGAGCCAGCAGTGTGCTCAGGTGGCCAAGAAGGCCAACGGCATCCTGGCTTGTATCAGGAACAGTGTGACCAGCAGGTCTAGGGAGGTGATCGTCCCTCTGTACTCAGCTCTGGTGAGGCCGCACCTCGAGTACTGTGTTCAGTTTTGGGCCCCTCGCTACAAGAAGGACATCGAGGTGCTTGAGTGGGTGCAGAGAAGGGCGACGAAGCTGGTGAGGGGCCTGGAGAACAAGTCCTACGAGGAGCGGCTGAGGGAGCTGGGCTTGTTCAGCCTGGAGAAGAGGAGGCTCAGGGGTGACCTTATCGCTCTTTTTGGGTACCTCAAGGGAGGCTGTAGCGAGGTGGGGGTTGGCCTGTTCTCCCACGTGCCTGGTGACAGGACGAGGGGGAATGGGCTTAAGTTGCGCCAGGGGAGTTTTAGGTTAGATGTTAGGAAGAACTTCTTTACTGAAAGGGTTGTGAGGCACTGGAACAGGCTGCCCAGGGAAGTGGTGGAGTCACCATCCCTGGAGGTCTTTAAAAGACGTTTAGATGTAGAGCTTAGGGAAATGGTTTAGTGGGGACTGTTAGCGTTAGGTCAGAGGTTGGACTCGATGACCTTGAGGTCTCTTCCAACCTAGAAAATTCTGTGATTCTGTGATTCTGTGAATTTAACATCAATGTCACTTAACATCTGCAGTGCAGAGGGATAACAAGACAAAGATACACGCCGCTAAGGAGCAAGTGGCACACAGTGGGTGTTTGGATGTGGGAGCATATGGATATGCTGTCCAAGACCCCTTTTCCCAAAAGACTGGGGGTACCCACAGCTCTTGAGGGGACATGGAGCACTCAGAGTGGCCATGACACTGCTTAACCCTATGCTTTGTCACCTACAACAGTTTATCATTTGATGCAATGCTTCTGCACTCATTGCTGAGGAGGGCTTGGCATTCTGTGTCTTTGATGGCATGCATCCTGCTTCCAGCTGCAGACATCTGCAATTAGAGGAAAACAGTCAGCAGAAAACACACAAACACACAAACCTATCTGATTGAATAGACCTCAAAGCCAAACTAACATACTTCCAACTTTTTGTATTTGCCTCTCTCCCTGCACTGGTGCATGATTCCTGTCTTGTTCATTTATACACTGGCTGCCATGGTAGGTTTAGATCCTATTGTAAAGACTGAAAGATGATGAAGACCATACTGCCCTGCTTGTTCATCCTACCTGTTATGGCAATTATAATCATCATTCTTAATGATAATATTAAGTTGTGTTGAATGCATATACCATTTTAAACTTCTTTTTAAGAAAAAAAAAGGGGCAGTTATTTGAAATCTCTACCAAATTTTTGACCTGCTCCCAGATATTACAGCCCATCATCACCCTGGATCATTGAAAAAACATCTGTAAAACATAACCCAGTGAGACAGGTTTGTACAAGCTGAAAGGATTCATTCTGATCCAATATATGTTGCAGAAATCTGTGTCCTTTATATTTCTGTGTGCAGAAATATATGTCTTTGAAATCTGTGTTCCTTGGTGTTGCTACCACTGGATCAAATGAGGTTGAAGCTGGATTTCTGCAAAATATCCAAATATCTGTGGTAGAAGGAATCTGATAGCATCAAAATACAGCTTTTTAGAGGCAAATCTAAAGTTCCTACCTTAAAGTACTTAACGACCAAGTCGTTTCTTGCTTCAGAGCTACATAAATGCTGAACTTGCAATTTTGCAAAGTTAAATGTGTTTTATCACATTTGTGATAAAAAATTTTATCACATATGTGTTTTAAATCTTCCTATTATTTATATAAGAACTCTAAGGTCAACACAACCAATGGATTTGGTGAAAAGCTTTGTTTTGGATATCTCTGAATGATAATTTTAACCTAGCAAGGATATTCTTTAACCATTTAAATGGTAAACATCTCTGTGGGTGTGTAAGACTGCTTTTCCTTAAATACTCTCTTGATCCTTCCAACAAATAAGTTTATTCCTCTTTTTAAAAAGTATTCCGAGAAAAAAAGAGAGATTTGGGACATAATTTTAAAAATTCTTTTGTCTTACTTTCAGCACTTTTATTGGACAGTGAGTTTTAGCAGTTCATTCACACTGTATTTCAGAACCCAGGGGAGGAACCATTAAATCACAATGAAGTATTTAATAGAGTTATGCCATCTGCATTTCTGACACTTAGCTGCAAACTGAGCCAAAGATAGCATGATTTCAAAATAAGAGTACTATTAGAACCAAGAGACTTTTGACACCTAATCTCTCATGGTGGGATGCATTTCAAATCAACATTGCATACACAGTTACAGGCTTTGTGTGAAACAAGAAGACAACTAATCAAAACTTTGTATTTTTTGTTTCATCTTTTGATAAGCTGGCAACTCATCATGACATTTTGTAAACTGTCTAAGTTAGAATTTGGCAATATGAGAGATTTTGGGAATGCTTTTATGGCACTGCAGTGAACTGTCAGAGCCATCCTGTCTCAATGTATGACAACTTTTCCTTGTCACATAAAATTAATCTTAAGTGATTTTTTTTTTTTTTTTCTTTTTGAGGTAGCTCTGGAGATGACAGATGGGTGTTAGAAGTTCACCAAAGTTAAAATACACCAAAACCACAACAGCAATGAAAAGTTGAGGAAAGGAGATATGCAAGTTCCAGTTAAATTTTTGAAAGGTGAAATTTTTCGTCTCTGGCAGAACATCTGTATGCAAGATAAAAAAGGCCATGATGATCTAAAGAAGACACAAGATACTCTTGCCTGAGACAAGATGCTGAGTTTCCTACCCATACCCCAATTCTGGCAATACAGCTGCTTCATCTGGTTTTCTGGTACATCAATTAAATATCTTGAATATTTTCTGCTCCATGGGGGATGCCTCTTTTTCAATACATACTCTGGTTCTCATGGTAATCTTGAGAAAATTTCATTTTATTTTATTTGATTTTATCTTTACTGACAGTCAAAACATATTTTCTAGCTAAAGTGGCTGAGGATTGAGGCAACAACACATTAGAGGCTGTGACAAAGTACAGCATCAACAATGCTTCCCTGAAGGATGCCCACCCTGAGACTGCAGCCAAAAAGACAGGGCAAGAAATGAAGCCAATGAGCTAGAGAATAGGTAAGAAATAAAATGTTCTATCACAAAATAAGATCTATCCATGCAATTCTTTTTTCTATTTGTAGCATAAGCTCTTACTGGATGCTGTTTCTACTGGATGTAGGAGACCTTAGTGAAGGTCACAGAGCACCTGCAACACCATCTCTTTTGAGCTTAAAATCATGATATCTCTTCCTAGAGCAAAAGGTTGCTGCAGTATTATTTTACCCCACTAGCAGTCAATTTAACTAATTAAAAAAAAAATAAAAATCCATAGGTTAAAACAGAAAGAAACTCAGAAACACAAAAGTTTTAGCTATGGGCACCCAGAACAAACAAAATTTATAGCATCATTGGTTGGTAGTTTGACCATATTATTCAACAGAAGCTGTAAAACATTGAGACTAAAAGTTTCTAATACTATACACAAGTCCTAATACATTAAAATATGTAAATGTTTACATACGTTTTATTTCTTCCAAGGTTTTAATATATATGCACTTCTTTTAAATATCCTGAATTGCTATCTGAATGTTGTGTTTGTCACATCGAAAACTTTGTTTAATGTCTACAATTGCAAATTTTGTCTTTTAATTGAGAACTGTTTAAAGGATAATTTCAATCCTTCATTTTTTCCCAGTCTGCAAAAACTTCCTATTGGAGAGACTTTCTCGCACTTGAATGATGTTTCTTTATTCATTTTTAAGACAAGTCACATTCTATTAGATGGACAGAAACGAATTGCACTTCAATGCCAAATGTTCCTAAATTATACACATTATAATTCCTGCCTCTGGCAACTAAAATCCCTAGAGATCAAAGGGGTGGCCCAACCTAATAGTACCTCTTCCCCAGCACCGTTAATTTGGACCAGCATGTTTGGATCATGCTGTTTTTCCTTTTTTACAAGGTTGAAAAATAAACTATTTACACTGAGATACAATGAACCAAATAGTCATCAGAGACAGTAAAAGTTGCTGTTGTATTTGATCCAGTATAAATTCCCCAATCTGAACTTCCACAGGGAAAATTAAAGTTTTAGAAAATCTTGAACTCAATGGCTCCAATGCCTACCAGGCAGTCTCCAATTTCGCCCAAAGCTTTAGTCTTTTAATATTTTGTAGTTCCTGCTAAATTGCTCCGTCTTCAAAGTTTTTTGTTTTTGTGTTTGTTTGTTTGTTTTCCAGTGTCTCTCCTTATCCTCCATAAGATTTTTACTTCAAGAAAAAACGGATTTATTTTCCCCTGATCCATATTTCTTAACCCATTTCTGTGTTGGAAACAAGACTTCTGGAAGACTACGCTCTCAAAGTCAATCCAGGATTTTATTTTATTTTATTTATTTTATTTATTTTATTTTATTTTATTTTATTTTATTTTATTTTATTTTATTTTATTATTTTATTTTATTTTATTTTATTTTATTTTATTTTATTTTATTTTATTTTATTTTATTTTATTTTATTTTATTTTATTTTATTTTATTTTATTTTATTTATTCTATTCTATTTATTTCCCTTTTAAAATAACTTCTATTTGAAAGATGGATGCATGTCCCAGTGCATTGGGAAAGTCCCTTGCCAAATAAAGGCACTTTTGTCTCTCCATGGCAGAAAGGCATACACACAAATTAGACAGCTATCACTCACAGTGTTGACAAGATGAAGAATAATCAGAATATAGCATTGAGGAGTATTTTTTTCCATTTATATATATAAATAGATGGAGAATTCCCACTAAAATGGGAAGCAGAATGATCAGAGGTTTCTTTTAATTGGAAGACCACAGAAAATAACAAGAAATATCGTCAAAGACTGAGAAAATGAAAGGAAGGAAACTCATTTAAGAGACTAAAATGCTGTGATATGGAGGAAAAATATTAATAAATTATTAGGTGGGGATGGCCTGAGGGTTCTGCCATATGAATTAATTGAAGAGGACAGAGATTACCGTGCTTGGACCATCATGAAGCCATTACAGTAGATTTTGACAAATAAACATAATGACACTACGATATATGTAGGTAAGGCTAAATTAGTTTTGTTGCTCATCAAGAAACTTTTTAAAAATTACTGTTTAATACAGATGTTTTGAAAACATAAATGTAATACACTTTGTAAATCTATTTATTGGTTTAAAAAAAAAAAAAAAAGTAAAAACAGGTATTTCCCTTTGCTGTGATGCCCAATATCAAAAGGAAAGGAGGTGTTATACATTAGCAAAGGTTAACATTAAACACTTTGATCATTTGCAATACATATATATTTAGCCAGCACTTTTGCAGACTAAAAATACTATGCATAAAGTTGGTGATATCAGCTATAATAAGAACAGATACTTTTGTAATAGTACAGAGGATTGGTATTTACTAGACTCCATAGTTAGTATTCTGACTGAACTTTGAATGCTTTTTGTATTCAGTTTGCAGCTTGCTTTTCATATTATCTCGTTTCTATCAGCTTTAAAATGTTGCCCATTGAGCTCATTATTTTAGAATGCTATCTCATCTTTATATGTTTTTGTTTGATTCGGAGTTGCTCTTCTAAAAGGGAAAAAGTGTTGCTCTAGTTAAAGTGTTGCTTTAACCGCTTGAATGAACCAAGGAATATTTCCTGAAGCTCATTTTAACTGTACTAATCAGATTAATTTGCAATATCTGAAACTTCACAAATAAGAACACAAGGCCATCATTCATGAGGAATTTCAGTTACATCAATCATTGTTACACCAAAAATGTCAGTACAAGGAGCAGTGTGATTTAAAATGAATTCGTAATGCTTTGTAATATTTAATGGCAACAGTCCAAGTAAACAAGCCAAGCAGAGAATTCACTTAACAACATTTACTGAGTTGTAGTCACATGGACATTCATGACTAAGGTTTTGGAAGAGCATCTTTCAAAGCATATGATATCATATATATAGCAATTACTGTCTTTGCTATCTGACAAAACAGTTCCCTCCCATCTTTGATATCTTTGATATATTTTATGGTCTCTCCAGTATATACTGACAAAAGAAAAAAAAAAAAAAAAGGTGTTTTTACTTAAAGGATATTTATAACATCATTAATATTTTTTTTCCCAGTAGTGAAATTTAAAAATAGTTTCACGGTGGACTGTAAGAAACAGATGTAGGTTATTACAAATAATCAAGCAAACCAGAGCCAAAAATGAGAGATGGTAACAAAATATCAGATTTTCTTATTGGAATTTAAACATGGATGATTATTTTTCATTCAACAGCATAAGAGTTATCTGAAAAAATGGAGAACAAAAACCTGAATTTACCCAAGTAATATAAATTGTTTTAGTAACTCATGAGATCAGTTTTCCCTACGGTCTCTCACTAAGGTAAAAACACTCTGATTAGAGAGTTTATTTTTACTAACACCTGTGATTTGCCAGCCTTTTATCTCAGTGCTATTCTTTGAAAGATATCCAGATTGACTGACTGGCTGATCGACAGCCTCTGTCCTACATGCCTGTATCTTGTCATCTCTTAATCTGCGCACAAATGATCAAAACACATGGTGCTAAAATATGTGCACACAGCACTGAATCAAACTAAAAAACAATACAAGCAAAGTTAATGCAGAAAACCATGGTTTGTTTCTACTGGACAATGTTGAGCATGGTTACAATTGTCTTCCCTACAGCATCACACAGCGACTGGCTCACTTTTACTTGTGGGATGGGGGAGAGAATCAGAAAGGTAAAAGTGCAAGAATTTGTAGGCTGAGATAAACACAGTTAACTGGGTAAAGTAAAAGTTGCACATAATAGCAAAGCAAAACAAGGAATTCATTCACTGCTTCCCATCAGCTGGCAGATGTTCAGTCACTTCCAGGAAAGCAGGGCTCATCAAACGTAATAGTTTCATGGGAAGATAAATGCCATCACTCCAAATGTCACACACACCCTCTCCCCTTCCTTCCTTACTTCTTCTTTACCCCATCTGTTATTTCTGAGTGTGACATGGTACAGGGCATTCCTTCCCTCCTTACTTCTTCTTTACCCCAGCTGTTATTTCTGAGTGTGACATGGTACAGGGCATTCCTTTGGCCACTTAGGGTCAGCTGTCCTGCTTCTATCCCCTCCCAGCTCCTTGGGCACCTCCAGCCTCCTCACTGGCAGAGCAGAGTGAAAAGCTGAAATGTTTTTGGCTTAGTGTAAGTGCTGCTCAGTAACAACTAAACATCAGTATGTTATCAGCACTGTTTTCATTAAAAATCCAAAACAGCATCATACAAGCCTCTATGAAGAAAATTGACTCTATCTCAGCCAAAAACAATGCAATGACATACATATAATAGATTAACAAAAGAAGACACACTTCAACATCTGCTATAAAACCATTTATCATTATGAAATCTTGTGTTGCCTTTGCTTTAAAACCTAAATACCTAATCAGCACTTGCAAAACCAATGCAAACAGAATCACTTATATTCTCCTTTATTTTGCGTAGTCAATATCTTCCCTTCTTCCATGAATCAATCATAGATAGGAATTAACTTTACAGGAAAACAAGATTAAGAAAAAACTGTTCAATAAAAACTAAATTATTCAGAAAAGGGAGGGGCAGCATGTGACAGGGGGCAACATGTGACAGATTGATCAACAGATAGAGCTTTCAACATCAAATATAGACTTTCTGAAGTTAGAACTTGATAAATTCATCAGCTCCCAAATCCCTGCACAAGAATTATTTGTGCTTTAAAACACTCTGTCTTCAACAGTATTTGGAAATACAAGATCCTCCCACAGCCACCTACAAACATCCAACAGTGCTTCAGCAGGAACACCACCAACTCAAAGAAACTTAATTACTCATTCAACAATTTTTAGGGCTCACCTCAAGGACACTTGAGCACAGCTGAAGTGGCAATGGCTGTAAGTTTCTGATAGTTTATATGAAAAAAAGAAAAGAAAAAGCACAGCTTAACAATATTATTCTCCTCATGTACTCATGTACTCATGTACATTTTTATTCATTCCCACTTCTGGGTTTCTATCTACCATGTATTTTCCTCCACAATGCTGTTTAGAATAACAATACAAACAGGCAAAAAGCATTGTGGCTGGTGAATTAACATTGGTGGAAAAAAAAATAATATATATATATATTATATCTATATATATTTGCTTTCTTGAAGATGCAGCAGCCATTCTAAAAATACTTTCTAACATTTATTAAAAGTGACTTGACCTTTACTGTAGTTTTATTTACATTTTTTTAATTTCATGTAAATTGAGTTGTTTATCAAAGGGCATTTTGCACTGATTGTCTTTAGATTTTCTTAGTTTCTTGCATACAAAGAGAGAATTCACAATGTTGGCCTTTGTATCAGAGTTAAGACCTAACTGTTCCTTGTTTTTTTTGTGGCTATTCTGCTAATGTGTGAAAATGTAAGTAAGAAATTGAGATCATTGCTACCAGATGCAAGATGAATCACACACCATATACTCTGTTTATGCTGCATAGTTCTTGTAAAATGCATTTGGAGGAAGTAGATATTAAAAAAAATATATAGTTGCTATCATTTAGCTGTTAGGTGTGTAAAAAGTCAACTTGAATAGGAAGAAAATAAGTAGCTGTGAAGTGCCTGGAAACGATCTGTGATCTACCCTGCAAAACCTTTAGAATATATCTAATATTAGGTGTTGGGAATTGTTGCACTGAGGTGTAGCAGATTGCCATAATACCTGAAATACTCAAAATGCTGAGGCACACAGCTTCCTGTGTTTCAAGCTTTTGCAGGAATAAAGGGATTTCTGTCTGCAGGACCCTTCTGCATTCCCTTGCAGGTGCTCAAGGGTAGTTCTGAAATAAAACCAATAGGAAGAATAGATGTAGATAACTTTTCTCTCTGTTTTATCATTCAACAAAAAATACTGTTAAATGGAAATAAGTTAGAATAATGTAGATAACAAAAATAAGTTAATGCATTTTATTGTTGTTGTTGCTGTTGCTGTAGGGTTAGCAAATAAGATTTTTAAATTGTATTTATTTATTTATTATTACAAATATATATTTAAAGGTAGGAATACCTCTTCATAGATACTTCATAGAAGACAGAGTCTTAGGAAGTTAGCTCCTAGTAAGTTAGTCTTTCCATGCTCTTTCCCCAGAATAATGTCATACAATTTCCTTAATGAAAGAAAAACTATTTACTTCCTTACAGAACCACTTTCAAGGACCACAGAGCACTTTCAGATAGCACCTTAACAGACAGCCACATAATTATAATGGATTAAGAGGTCAGGCTTTGGAAGTGGGGGGTGCAGGGGCAGCCTTTGTGAGAAGAATCCAGCAGCTGCCCCATGTCAGACAGGAGCCAGATCCAGCTGCTCCAAAACAGACCTGCTGCTGGCCAGAGCCGAGCCAATAAGATGTTGTTTTTGCTTCTGCGAGAGCAGATTAAAGAAAGGGGAAAAAAATGCTGCACAACAGCAGCTGGGGGAGAGAGAGAGAGAAGTGAGAAGCAGCCCTGCAGCCCCCAGGTGGGTGCAGCAGGAGGGCTGGAGGTGCTCCAGGCAGGCAGCAGCAGTTCCCCTGCAGTCTGTGCAGGGAGAGGCCCCTGGTGGAGCAGGCTGTCCCCCTGCAGCCCATGGGTCCCACATGGAGCAGATCTCCATGCTGCAGCCTCCCCATGGGTGGAGGAGCCCACGGTGGAGCAGGTGGATGTGGCCTGGAGGAGGCTGCGGCCCATGGAGAGCCCCTGCAGGAGCAGGCCCCGGGCCAGAGCTGCAGCCCATGGAGAGGAGCCCACGCAGGAGCAGGGGGTCTGGGAGGAGCTGCCGCCCACCCATGGGGGACCCGTGCTGTGTCTGTTTTGCCCATGACCATAACTGTTGAGTGATCTCACTGTCCTCTTCTCAACCTTTGAGCTCCTTCCAGCATATTTTCTCCCCCTTTCCCTTTAAGGAGGGGGAGTGAGAGAGCAGCTGTGGTGGAGCTGCCCACCTGAGTAAAACCACCACAATAATGCAAATATTTTAGATATTTATTTATATATGCAAGTAAATAATGAATCTTAAATACTTTCAGTTTGGTTTTCTTTTTCTCTATTTATTTATTTAGTTAGTTACTAATTTTTTTAGGCTTGAGTTCTACTGTCACAAATTTCTAAACCTAATTTTCACCTGATTCACTGGCTATACTTGCATAAGGTTGCAAATATGAAAAGGTTCCAACTGTGTTTAGGGTAGACTGCCAATACTTGGTTCCTCTACCTCTTAATTCTCTGTGCACAGTCTCTCTCATGGTGCACATGAACATGTTGCTCTTTCTTCAGATCAGACAAACTAAGTACACTAATGTTTCTTGTCTTCCATAACTATACATATGTTATCCTCTGATCCCTCAGGAGGTCCAGAGATGCTGCCCTTCTATGTAGTGTGAACACAGTTTTCCTATCTAGTTCTTTATCATAAGACTTTCTCTAGTACAGGTGATTGACAAAAAAAAAAAAAAAAAAAAAAAAAAAAAAAAAAAAAAAAGACAACTCAAAGAAGCTGAGTTTGGAAAACAAGCTGGGGACTGGTATCACCAGTGCCGAGTGTCTATGCGATGATGGTTTATGGCTCACCAAACATGTTGGGATGCTCAGAGCAGTAGGGGTGCATGCTCTGGCGCAGCCATGAGCTGACCTTTTCTACCCTGTGGGTGGAGAAAGAAGCAATGCCCCAAGCCCTGCTCCTTCTGAGCACAGAGGTCAGCACATGTCCTTGTGGCACACAGGTAGTGCCCTCAGATATGATGTACTGTGTAGAGCTCCCTAGGGGATAAGATGGTCACCTCCACAGAAGTACCATTTGTCATACTGCAGTCACTGGGTGCTGTAGTGGCAGAAATGTCCACTGCAAAGTGCAGAAGTGGACATTACAAAAGTAAAGCTTAGAAGAACCTGGGCACTATGACATGTTCTCAATTCATGCTGCTCTGGACAATATAAGTGCATCCTGTGTGCATCTATTCATTTTTGTAAAGGGGGATGATATTGATTCCTTACCAGGTAAAGATCTTTGCAGTGTGATGAATACCCAGGAGACTCTCAGAAGCTGCAGTGAATGAAACACAGGAATACCTTCAGAGAGATATTTATTGTAAAATTATTAGAAGAATTGGAGTGACACAGAGGGGGAGAAGCATTGCCAGCAATGTCAAATACTGAAATGAAAGTATTGTCTAGCAAGTCGCATTAAAAGGACATATATATCCATTTAATGAGAAATTAAATAACATTAATCCTCAAGTTAGTGGCTTCTTTGAAATAGGCTTAATATGTTGGGTTGAATTTAGGTTGAAACTTATGAACTTTTTGTTGTTGCTAGCACAGAAATAGTACTACTTGGGACAATATTTTGAAATATGAAGAAAGTTTATTGTTACAAAACTAGCTGTGATCTTTGAGAGACTTTTTTTTTTTTTTTTTTTTTTTTTTCAGAAGAAAATCTGACAGATTCATGCATTAGTATCAATATCTTTTCCTCTATGAAACTGGTGAACCTGTCTTAAATGTATGATTAATGTATTTTCAGTTAATGATTTCTAAGATTCTTTGTTATATCTTGTCAAACCATAGGCAGACTACACACTAAACAGTTTCAGAAATGTATAAACAAATAATTAAGGATTGTGTCCATTATTTGCTGAACATATGGCAGAAGAGAACACAACAATTCTTTGTTAAGTAAGTACTGTTGATAATATGATATAAATATTCACATCTTTCTATTACTTTTTAAAATAATTGCTAAAACAATGAAAGGATGAAATTGTTTATAAAGGAAAAAAAGGATTAAACACAAATTTCTTTGCTTTTTTCTTTCTTTTTGTGGGCCTTCTTCCAAGTTTAGAGAATAATAAGGATCAAAAATATTGTTCTGAGCAATGAAATGGATGGCACTCCTAGCACTAAAATTGTTTCTATGTCAGCTCTGGACCATTTACCTCTGGATGTTGAGGCTTTTGCTTAGATTCTCATAGTCCTTATGAAAGGCAGGAAAATACTTCTGGTAAATATGCTTCAGTACTTCCAGGCCGTTCATCATGATTGTGCCTACACTAGATTTGGGCTGATAGTTCTTCATTAGGTTCAGTCATTCTAAAAGGTTCTGTTGCTCCTGGTAAAAAAAAAAAAAAAAAAAAAAGTATATGAAAGTAGACAAGCAAAAAGTAAAATCTTATATACTGCTTTAGATTGGCAAGTTATCCTGGGCTGTGATTATTAATCTTTGTCATTGGTCATAAAATCAAATTACAGAGAAATAAAAATATACCTAATTAGTTTTCTTTCAGTAATTCAGCCATTATTGTTTGGTAATCTCCTATTTAAACATAAACTATGTATCCCCCTAAGTTTATTTTTGTCAAGCCTCCAGACTTCCTTTTTCTCAGTGTTTGTTCTCTTAAATTCATTTTTCCTTTAAAAAAAAAAAAAAAAAAAAAAAGGATGCTTTCACAGAAAAATGACTTAATTTTTATGTGGGCTGAAGGAGAGCTACTTGAATGCCTGCTGCTGTGTGTAAAATTAGCAAGTATTTGGATACGGACAGCCAGAAATACTAAAGAAGCCATTAGACTTTGTCCCTTTATATCTTAGACACTCACTTTTGCCAAGATTAGTTGTATGGATGTTTCCTACTTCTTTTTTATAGATGTTGTCTACTTCTTTTTCTCTCTACCCACCATGGAGGACTGAGGTGAAACTCCGCTTTGCTTAACCATTCCATAAATAAAAGTACAGGATACTTTCATCTCTTTATGTCTGGAGTCTTCCCTTTCTTTTCCCCTTCTCCTTTCTCCCCAACTGAATTTTCTAACTTCACATGCTCCCATGGACCACATAAACCACTGAAATGTATGGCTTGAAGACTTCTAGTACAGAAATCTGTTTCAGACCATTTATTTTCATTAGTTTTATCATGCCATTTCATCTTTTTTTTTTTTTTTTTTTTTTTTCCCCCCTACAAGTTTCCTCTGAAATACAAAGAAATGGATTCTTATAGTGAAAATTAAAGCTTTTGACCTACTCTACTTTTTATAAGGATACTGCTTAATCAAAAATCAGTATCTGGAAAACATAAGGCTGTTCACCCCATAAGGCTGTTCACGCACAGCTTAAGCCTGGAAAAAGTAATTTTCCACTTCCCAAAAAGTCTGATGAAAACATGCAGAAAATATCTCCACACCCCAAACCAAAACAGCAGCTAAATAAAGACAAGACTCCTCATCTTTTCAATAAATGAGAAATATGGGCACCATAGAAGACATTAAAAGATTATGGAAGCTTTTAGTAGTAATTAATTAATGCAACCTGGAAGCCATTGATAAGAAAAGAGAATAGAAAACTCTTCATAAACTTATCTATAGAAAAAGTTATCTGGTCTTTTCTATCAATGAATAATTCATTGAGAATCACGTATAATTTTCTAAAACCTACAGCTCTACCACTCAGGTTAGAAAACAATTCCACTACCACTAAAAATCCAGTGTGTTTAGATAAGTCTTGTCTTCACTGATGTCATAGTCTAATGAGGCATTGCTTTTTCCATACAAGAAAATATAGACAGAACACAGGCAGGGAAAGAGCCTGATTTTCTGGCTGTAATCCTATGAATATTGCTTGGCTACATATAAAAGGAGTTTACTCTCTTGAGTAAAACTGTGAGGATCGGTTTCATTGAAAGATGCTTTCTGTATGTGAAGGACTTATTACGAAGAAAACTAATTTCAGGTTAGTTATAAATGCCACATATTGTGAAGTTAAATATCAAATATTTTAAAGACTGCTCTGATTCAAGCCCATGAAGAAATTGCTCATTAATTTGAAAGTTCAAAATTCAATTTGTTGTTCCTGAGATTTGGGAAAGTATCACTACGTGCATTAATATTTCTAGTGATATATAGAGTATTTTCTCATGCTGTTACTTGGTGGAGGAGGACTTTGAAAAAACAGATGCTTCATCCTTTTTGAAGCTGGAGTAGTCTCCATGGAGCAGTTCTATCTGTATATACTGGTTATGGGGTGGTTTCCAGTCATCCTGCTCCCCCCTCCTCCCCCCGACCGAGCTTTAGAATACTTACTTGTGTCACTTGGATGGACATTACAAAAGATTTATGTCAGCACTGGATACAATATAAATCAATCTTATTGAGAAAATACTACTATTATATACTTTATATGTTTTACAGAGGTACTGTAAGTTAATTTTCTAGTTCTTATTGAACAGAGAGAAGATATGGGAATCTCTTCGAGCATTAATTTGCCAGTTATTTGTATTTGGATCATAATATTTTGATTGTATTTGGATCATAACATTTTGATAATTAGAAGTAAACTACTGGAGTGGGTTCTTAAAAAAAAATAAAAATAACCTCTATTTTCTGTACTGACATAGTCAGTAGAAATTAGCCCTGTGAAATTAGCCCCCATGGTCATGGGCCCTTTTATGTACTTTCATACATTTTCTGCCATAGGTGTTTTCTAATCTCTTGGCACCTCAGGTCTTGCAGAAAGTTTTGGTTTAGGGATGCTTTTTTTTTTTTTCTTTTTTTTTTTTTTTTCCTTCAAGTAAACCTATGTGGCTCCTGTTTGAAGTAAGTATTTTTATACCATGACAAACATAAGGGCATTTTGTGTTTTATGCAGTACATCCCACTGTGGAGGTGCTCAAGACAGCAAGAGACCATGCTAGCTCTCAAACCGAAAGAACCCAACAGCACTAACACACTGTTCTGCTGCATGCTGCACAAGGTAGAGTCTGAGCTAACAAATCTGCTAGTGAGTACCGTTAAGTGTTAATGAACACTTCAGAAGAATGCATTCATTTAAGTGCAGTGATACACTGATGTCCTTATCCTGATCTCATGATCCAGTAAGGACATACTTATTTGTCATACTAAGGGATAGAACTGTGTAGTAAAAGCTATTATGTTAGAGCTTTTTTGAAGAAGAAAATCTGCTATGGGCCAGACATCTTTCTTACAATCACTTTGACTGCACGAAGTGAGAACCTTCCAACATATAGTGAATGGCTTTGGAGAGCAGTGATTATATTTTATAAGGAATTCTCTTCTTCTCCATTTCACTCCTTTCTACTGCTGCAGGGATAGAGGGTATCCAATAGACCTTAATTACTTTCTATGGGAAATGTCAATTAGCCAACTGAGTAAGTTCATAGTGTGCTAATAATGCATTAAAAAGAGTAAGAGCTGTATTTAAAGCAGAATTTTGTCAAAATGCTCTCTCTTTCCTTTGACAGTCAGAACTGGATCCAGATTCTGTAGCTCATAATTATAGATAATTACAAAGAAAAAATAATCTTGAATATCTAGACTACAGAGCACGGGCACGTGCTGGGCGCGTGACTTGATTCTATATAAATGTCTGAAATATCATAGTTCACTTGTCTTTTTAAAGCAAGAAAAGGATGAAGTCTTTCCTATATGTGATTGACCACACCAGCAGCTAAGCCTCACAGTCGTTCTCACATTGCCTCTACAGAGGGAAAGGGGAACAAATGAGAAGAACAAAAGCAAGAAAATTCATGGGCTGAGGTAAAGGCATTTTAATTTAAAAGGGAAAGAGGAAAAAAAATGTCCCTGAAAGTAAAGAAAGTCTTGATATTGTGGGAACAGCACTCAGTAACAGCCAAAATGCTGGTGCATTTCGCCAACACTGTTCTAGTCACAAATCCAAAACACGGTACCAAATGGGCTGCTGTGAAGCTGTATAACCATCCCAGCCAGACCCAGTAAACAATGCCTTAGTACTTAAGGCATGCCAAGTACTTACTGCCGTGGACCTCTAAAGTAATTTTGGAAGAAGACATGTCTGTGAGATACCAAGCTTCTCTTAAGAAAATGATAGTAAGTGTTTGTCTTGGCCCTTCTGCTATTGATTACTTGTGTAATTGCAGGAAAACGAGCTAACACCAGAAATGAAAAAATGTTTGAACATATGGAGAGACATACAGAGTCCAATGTCTCAGTCCAGCTTAAAATAAGCCAGCAGCAGACAGAAAATGCTGACCTTCATGTAAGATATCTTGCTGGCATGATATTTTAGATCATGCTCAGTGCAATGTCAGATTAATGGTGAAAGAAGGGCTGCACCCAGTTTAGGAGTCAGGCATGATGGAAAACACTGACATCAATTACAGCTGTTCAAACTGGGCAGCACCTTTCTCAGGAGTGGGCTCCACCCCAGTGGCATCTTCTCTGCAAGGCTGTTTCTGGCAGCTCACACCTGAAAGCAAGGTGTTGATGGTCAGGGTACAAATATCTGGATTTCTGAGTCCAGAGGGAAACTCAAGATGAATGTGAAACAGGAATTCTGAACTGGAGAAAGGTTCTTGAAATGAACTTGATCAGGGAGGGAGGGAGAGAAAGAGAAGGGTGGGGAAACAGATAGTTGCTTCTAATTATAGCACTTAGTGAAAACCTTGTCACATGGTAAATCTGGGTAGGGTAGAAGAGTCACACAACTGACTGAATTATGAGACGTGCAGACATACGGGTTATTGTCGAATAATCTTTCATTTGAACAGACCAGATGATTTCACAGATTTTTAATATTTCTTTTCTTTTCTTTTCTTTTCTTTTCTTTTCTTTTCTTTTCTTTTCTTTTCTTTTCTTTTCTTTTCTTTTCTTTTCTTTTCTTTTCTTTTCTTTTCTTTTCTTTTCTTTTCTTTTCTTTTCTTTTCTTTTCTTTTCTTTTCTTTTCCTCGTGTTTCCTATTTGTGTGTGTAAGTCTGCTTGGTTTTGTTTTGTTTTGCTCTGCTCTGCTTGTTTTTTGTTTTGCTCTGTTTTCTTGAAAGCTTTTTCTCATGGTGACGTTTCCTATGGAGTAATATGCCATAAAAGTAGCCCGCACAAATCTGTTGCTTTCTCAGTGAGAGTGCAGTTACTTATGAAAGGTTCGTGAGAAAGTCAGATAACATAGGACAACAACTTAGGCAGGTGAATTGGTTTATTTTTAAATAAACATATAGCTCCTCCAGTACAGCACACAATCTAGTGATTGTGATGTAGTTTCTCAGTTTTGCTTTCAGGGATGCTAATGAAAGTTTTGTGGCTTACTGTCTGGACCCAACCATATGTTGTGGTCCTGAGGAGTCCACTGCCACTTGTCCAATCATGAAAAGCTTTTGGAGTAAGTGCTTGTGCCAGTTAAAATCATCAGTAGAAATTAAACCCTAAATAAGATTACTTCTTCATTTGGGTATGTCTGCAGCGTATGCTGAAGCTGTAGGGATAGAGGCTTTAAAGCCAAGTGAGTTAAATTAAGTAACACAAGCAGTTCCTCTAGAGCAAACCAGATTTGCCTACAGTGTACGTGGTAAACATGTTCTCATTTATGCATAGTCACGAATCTTTATGATGGAAAATCTTTCATGCTTATTTCTTCTGTGTTCTGTCTACATTTTTCCTCTTAACAATTTTATTGACTTAAGGATACCTTCTTTGTGATATACTTTGCAATGTTAAAGAGTCTATTAACAGGATCAAATATCTTATTCTGTGTTAAATTAAACCCACCTAAGGAAATGACATTTTTTTTTCCAGTTAGTTACATTATTTAATTATTGCAAATCAATATTTCCAACACTTTTTCTTCCACAGTATTTATAAGAACATTAAGTCACTTTTTTTGCTCTGTTACTATGAATTCCCTCGTTGCCTTCTTTGAAACAAATTTGATCAATGCTGATTTATTTCAGTAGGTTTGGCTTACGATTATAAAAGTTGTTTGGCAAAAAATTTTTGAATCATTCAAACATTTGGCCCATGTAATTCTCTGAGTTGGCTCAGAAAAGTGAATGTATCTCATTCCACTTGTAGAAAAACTTATAATGGCCTACAAAATACATAAGTTTTGGAAGGGAAGCTCAATCACCATACATTGGCTGCTTGTCCTTCAGGACACAGTATGTGTCATAGTGGAATTATACTTTGGATAATTTGTCAGCTGAATAAAGTCACCCATTAAAATTTGGCACCAACTGCTTCAGTGATTTTCAAACAAATATGGCAGAGGAAATTTCAGAGAAAAGCATAAACCAAATAATGACAGGCAGAGCCTGAAACATCCCATGCTATGGAAGAAAACCTCTGACATCTGCTTTTCTTCACATTAACTTGGGCTTTGACTTAGGAAGTTGGGAAGCTCTGATAATTTTATCATAACTTGAATAATTGTTATCAGCTTTCTTGACTAATTATTTAGTATTCTCAAATGAGTTGTAACAAGTGAATGGCAGTCAATTAATTACTAGTACTTACAGGAAATTTCTATCCTACAAGCATGTGTCCCCCTGCAAATGTTTCTCTAGGGAAGAAAATAAGCCTGACGTAATCCTAAGGCAAATCTACTCTCTTCTTCATGTTCAAAAAATATAATAAATAATTAGCAAGATACTATATTGAAATCACTAAATCAAAACGATTTTTATCTAAGAGGAAGCATTCTCTCTTCCTCCATTTTCTGAATTCAGTAGTGGTTGTAGCAATAACAGCAACAACAGCAATAATAATAATAATAATAATAATAATAATAATAATAATAATAATTTTTAAAAATGTATGCTAGTCAGTTTTTCCATAAATAATTTTTAATATATATTTGGGTTCATCTGTGTGTGCATACACCTACAGGAGATTCTTACCAAACCGGAATGCAACAAGCTACAAAACAATGGAAGGTTACTGATAAGAAAAGGCAATATCACATTATTTTTTTCAACTTTGCAAGTTTTTTTTTTTTTTTTTTTTTTTTTCCAATAAAATAATTTAGGATAAAAAAAATGATCATTATTCCATAGCACACCGTACTTGGCATATGCATAACTGGAAGTCTGCAATGTTAAATAGCTCTCCTCTTTTTAGCCAAGGGAGAGAAATAGTCACTTACAGAACACAGTCATCTAAATCATCTAATCTACTTACGTTATATGAGCTTTTATATTAAAGATTGGATGAATTATTCACTTTTTCTCACCATCTACAGTAAAGAAGATCCAGATGATCAGCTCATCAGCTAAATTCCAGCAAAATTCACAAGACAATGCTGATCTATGTTTTAGGTTAGTAGCTGCTAAATAAGTGATAAAAGCTGAAATTAAACATTTGTGTATAAAAACAGAGAATAACATGGTTTTAAGGTTCCTGTAACCCAAGTTAGTGCTCTTAGGAGGTTTGACTGATGGGCAAGGTCACTTTAGACTCAGATGGTGAGGTTAACGGCCTGTCTGTGAGTCCCAGTGCACAGTTTTGAGTTACAACATCTCCTGTTCTGCTTGGAAGGGAGCTTGCTGCAGTACACTTACAACCAAAACAAACATGAACAAAAATATGGATGGAGTTAAAAATATGTAATATAATTTCTCTCTCACAAAACCCTAAACCTTCTCCTGCTGAGAACTGAGAAAGTATTTTGTATTCTTGACCTGATTTTCTTTTCCTCTAAAGCAACATTTACAGGCTACGATCAGAGACAGGATACCTGGTGAGCTGTGATGAGCAATTTTTGTAGATCATTTTTAGCTTTATTTTTATATTTGATGTGGTGCAGTAAGGCTACTCTTACTTTCTTATGTTCCTTTTATTTTTCATTTCTTACTGATAAGTCTAAGCATATCCTTGGTAAGTCTTGCGAATCCATTTCTGTGGCACCTGCTTCTAGGTTAGAACACAGACTCTCCTCATTGGCAAAGTCCCTAAATGTTCACCGTTGCAATATTCATCTCAGTAATGCATGCCAAAGGCACTTTGTAGATAAAATCTTCAGTTCATTTTTTTAGAATCTGTTTCAACAATCTCAGGCAAAAGGACTACTCAAAGCCCATTATTGGCAGGGAGATTTTGTTATTCACTTTATGGGGCTTTGATGGGATCAAGCCCTGTGCAATAATGTATAAAATAAACCATGGTCTAGCTGTGCAGTCACTGGGAATCAAGGGATTTTATGAGTTCCCCAGAGACGGTCAATATCTCAGAAAAAAACAGACCCAATATGTTCTCTCTGATTGTAAATTTGTGATATACTCTCTGAATGAAAGACATCAATCATTCTGGACTTATGGGACTCAATAGATGTTTAATATGTCTTTCTTGGAAATCTTTGCACAAGATCCTAAAGCAAAAATAAACCAAAAAAAACACATCCCTTTAACTTTATATGTTTACCAAAATTCATATCTGAAGAAGCAAAAGCAAAGGCAAAATGAAAAACAAAACAAACAAAATATAACAAAAAACCAACCAGCCTTGAGAGGGAAAAAAAATCAAATGTTGAAAGACAATTCAAAATCAGCCATTATATTATGATTGAACTCTTAATGTTTTTCTATTTAATCAGACAGCTAGAAAATCAAGGCCTGAAAGACAAAATTTAGAAAATGCTTCTTAAATTTCTTTTATCTGGGCTTATCTATGGGTCTGAGATTCTTTTCTGTATTTCTATGATGGAATTAATTAATGACTTCAGCACGGTTCACATCTTAGATTTGAACAATTACTTTAAAATACCAAACCTGAACTTTGGAGATGTTTTCCTATTGTTTGAACAATGTTTGCTAAACTTATCATTGTTACTTAAAATGTTTTGCATTAATATTTATTTCTACTGATGTCTTTGCAGAATTAAAACTGTTTGGTTTTAGGACTTCTGACATTCTTGCTTTTGCAAGATATCCCTCTCTGAAAAATTAGTTTATTTTAAATGAATGCATGATAACTTTGAATTACATTAAAATTTAAGAACCTAATGTGCTTCAGGCATGATTAACCCACCCTCAGATATGTTCCTTCTGTTCTCACCTCTCATATAAATATCAGAAAGATAATCTTTCCCCACAGAAATTAAATAGGCAAAAGTGAATTTCACAAGTAGAGCATACACTGGTAAGTCTCAGGTCAATAAAAATTAGACTTCGTACATTTCATTTTACCTATAATTTCTTGACAATCTTTATCAGCCAAGCCCAATCTGTTTTGTATCTTTTGTTTCTTGTCACCTGTCTCTATTTCCTTCCTGTATTTGTACTTCCAGCCTCTTTGCTCAACTTTTCAACATTTCTTCCTACCAGGTGATGTCTCAGTCCCCCCACTGGTTTTAATAAGCCTCACTGCAATGACCATCTTTCTTCTAACCTGTTCTCCCATTGTCCCACATTTTGCAGCTCCAGGATTTATTTTATTATTTGTTTTGTTTTATTTTTATTTTATTTTATTTTATTTTATTTTATTTTATTTTATTTTATTTTATTTTATTTTATTTTATTTTATTTTATTTTATTTTATTTTTTTCACTTTTGTCCCCCATATTAGTTCTCCACTCTGTGTTTCACACTGTTTGGATTTTGCAGGAAGATGCTGGAAGCCAGAATGGCCAGGAACTATGGCCTGCAGCAGCTTCTGGGAAGGTCTTACTGGATTATTGTGTCCAGACATGTATCAGAGGCACTGCAGGTGAAATCTTCACAAAGCACATCTGCTGGGGCATCCCACTAAACCTATTTCTCCTGTATAAGTCTTCTGTACAGATAGCAGAGAAGGTGTGGATGATCTAAAATGAACATCAGTTCCAGATGATAATTCTGTATGCATAGACTGTACATAAGGGATTCAGCTCTTTTCCACGAGTTACAAAATAGATCACATACTTTACATATGATAGCTACAGCCTTTCAGAATGGTCAGCTATAATTTATTTATTTATTTCCACAAAGAGATAAAAGCCTGTTGCCCGGATCAATCATCTAGCTAAAAATTCAGTGCTGTAATCCAAGTAAATAAGCTTCTAATGTCTTTAGGAAATTTGACTTTGGGCAAAGCCATGCTTTCTCCCTAAGCTTATTCTTTGAAATTATGGTTACTTTTGGTCAAAGTCTTCAAATAAGAAAGTACTTAGCTGGAGATATCCTGACATGTAAAATTTATGAGTGATTATAGTTACATAAAGTGATAAACAACACATAGTTATACTGCCTAATGGAAAATATGCTGATTTGACCATCTGCGGTAAGATATGTATGCTTCCATTACATGCTAGTCTTTTATTGCAACATTTAGGTAGTACTATGCTATTAAGAAATATGTATTCAGATGCAGTTTTTTGTTCTGTATTTCAATTATTCAAATATCCAGATAATCTTTTCAGTATCTGATATGAAACTTTTAAAATTAGGCTTAAAATTCTTCTCCAGCATATTAAAATTCTGGAAAGTAAGAAAATGACTAATGTCAGGTATGCTATTAAAATAAGAAGGAAAAAAAAAAAAAAGAATTCTGAAGCCTTCAGCCATAGCTAATTACATAACTTTGTACATGAAGTTTTCTAAATTATTTTTTATATACTCTCCAAAGAATCAAAATCTTAATAGATGTATTTTAAAAATGGTTAATCTTAACTAGATTTTGTTTTGGCATAACAAATGACACAGTCAAAAATTGGCTTGATTTTTTAAAAGAAAGAGAGATATGCTTTGGACAAGTTTTCTACCATATTTTGTAGGTAAAAATATTTCTTGCTAGCATTTGAGTAAATAATCTGAAATGGCGCCAATTTTCTCTTGTACCATTTTTGTTAATATGTCATTTGGAAAACACCCTGCTGATGTGCATGGGGATACAAGAGAGCTGCAAGGCTAAAACTGTGCGTATAAGATCAGAATTCAGTATTCAAATAATTATACCTTTCTTTTTTAACTACTTTGAACTTTGCAAATAAAATTGTAGACTAGATAGTGATGCTGTTTTAACATTCTTTTTCCTTCATTATCAGTGTTTAAAGCACAGTATATTCCTCTGCTACAGATAATTTAAGTTTATATCCCTCTTGTCATTCTAAATAGGACTTTTGAAAAGTTTGTTTGTTTATTTATTTATTTATTTATTTATTTATTTATTTATTATCACAAATATAAAAATGTTATTATAATGTTCTTAGTAGCAGAATTTATTTCAATTGTAGTTTACCAAAAGAACCACCTTAGGGATCCAAATGTGTGACTCACATGTGCATATTAAAACGACAGGCTGTCTGAGTCCAAAAAATATAAGCTTTTGGTTTACTGTACACAATTATTGTGCTGTGCGACTTTCACAGTAATTCATTTTCAGAATATAGGTATTTGCTACTGGAGTGAAGATAAACTTTCCACTGACTTCAGAATCCAGCCTATTTGCAGCACCCTTGAAAACTCTGTTTCATACCTTCCTGACGGCATTAAATCCCCCACTGTCACTTTACCAAAGGATTAGAAATCCTTCCACCATCATTTGCCTGGGACAGAGCAATTTTCTTGGAGAGGGAAGAGGTGGAGGAGGGGGGGCTATTTTTCATTCTTCCCCCTCTTATTGCTGCTTGACAGGAAACCATCTGATGTTGTTCTGCTCCAAAATGTCACCTGTCTCTGAAGCAGCAGTCCCCATTTCCCTCCCTTCTGCCCACCCCCTGCTGTTTTACCTGACTTTGAAATGGAAGTTCAGCAGACATTACAAAATCTTCTATTTCTTTTTTTTTTTTTTTTTTTTCATGGCAAACTGCAAATATATATATATATATATATATATATATACACATATATACAGACACATATATATGTGTTGGAATATATATATATATACATACACACATGCATATGCATATATCTGCTGAACATGGGGTATCCAACCTGGGAACAGCAAAGAAGTTTCAGAGTATATCTCCATGATTTGACTTCATAAATACAAAAACAGAAGGAAAGACTGAGGTGATAGATGATAGATAGATAGATAGATAGATGTAGAGCTTAGGGATATGGTTTAGTGGAGGGCTGTTAGCGTTAGGTTGGAGGTTGGACTCGATGACCTTGAGGTCTCTTCCAACCTAGAAAATTCTGTGATTCTGTGATTCTGTGATATATGCTGAGTACTGCAGGGGGATCATATGCTCTGATCCAGTTCCTAAGCCCAGCTCCCACTGCTGATAATAAAAACGTTGCTTCTTTAAGAAGTTTCATAACACACAATATAAAAGAAGAGGAAAAAGGTCAAGCTTAAGATGAGCAGCAAAATGAAAAAACAAAACAAACAAACAAAAAAACCCAACTGCTTAAAAGCCTCTGACATTTCCCTTGGAATTTAGCACAGTAACTTTTGCACACACACTTTTATGGCTACAATGTATTTATGTTCCCTTCCCTTCCCTTCCCTTCCCTTCCCTTCCCTTCCCTTCCCTTCCCTTCCCTTCCCTTCCCTTCCCTTCCCTTCCCTTCCCTTCCCTTCCCTTCCCTTCCCTTCCCTTCCCTTCCCTTCCCTTCCCTTCCCTTCCCTTCCCTTCCCTTCCCTTCCCTTCCCTTCCCTTCCCTTCCCTTCCCTTCCCTTCCCTTCCCTTCCCTTCCCTTCCCTTCCCTTCCCTTCCCTTCCCTTCCCTTCCTCTTTTTCTTCCTATCTCTCTCTTTCACTCTCACTTCCTTGCTTTTTTACTTTCTTTCTCCCTTTCTCCCTTTCTCTCTCTCTCTTTCTTCCTTCCTGCCTGCCTGCCTTTCTTCCTTCTTCCCCAGGTCATGCAGTATGATGATATGTTTGCTATATCCTTAAAGGCAGAAAGCTAAGCTTTATTCACATACATTCCTTCAGAAAATTCTGCCCTAGTAAAACCCTTATTGTCACAAGAGTCTGATTAGACCCTCATTCTGTAGTCTGTACAGCATTTTTCTTAACTGTCTAGGCAAGAGAGGACAGACATTAATCTTCTTGTGAGCTTGGGGTGTCCTTCCAGCTGGGTATGTGATTTGTTTTTCTGGGGTCAGAACCAACAGAAACCAGACTTCTTCTGAGCATAAAAGCTCTCTAATGAAGGTATACCAGCCAGCAGAAAGACAGAGCCTCTTGTGGGTAAGTAGTCAAATGTGACTTACCCTCTATTTCTTTTAGGATTATTTGGAAATCTCTGCATTTCTCATGTGTTCCACTGTCTGTGGCTTAGGGTCATACCAAATCCATCTTCATTCTGCTGCTTATCTTAGCTGTAAAGAGGCATCCATGTTTTATCTAGAGTCCATTTTGAATTGTTTATGTTGTTTAAGTAGTTTTTGTTGACTTACACTCAGGTCAAGTTGAAGAGCTCGAGAAAGTATTGCTTTTAGAAAACTGTTAAACACACTCCAATTTACCTTCTTCTTTCCTTTCTGAGGACAAAATCTGCTCTTGCCAGGTTGACTAGAAATAATTTCAGTGCCATTAATAGTGGTCATGGAGGTTGCTTCTGAATTATTATCTGTAAATGTACACATTACTTCAAATTTATATAGCTAAAGCTATATTTATAAAAGTAGAAAAACTAATATCTAATTGTAAATAAATGTTTTGTTTAATAATCAAAATATATTTTGATTTATGTTCTCACTTAGTAGCTGTGCTACTGTTAAAGCCTTTACCTGTTATGTAAAAAAAAAGCTGTTACTTTATTGTACACTGAATGGGAACTGAAGCTCTTTTATTTAACTTCAGGCACTGGCTGAACCCTGCCTCAAAGAACCTCCCAGTGATCTAGTAAGTTTTGACAATGCTATTGTAAAGTGTGCTGAAGTATTCCCCCACAAAGCAAGTTTATAACACCAATACAGCACAGAGTGTATCCTGTATGTTGCAAGGTCTTTAAATATGCAAGACTGCCACAGATGTTCCCATATGTCATTTCCATCCATAATAATCATAAGGGCCATTGGAGAAGGGTAAAATTAAACTTGGATGATTGTGGTTCCTTCCTTTAGTGACTTTTTTCTTTTTCAGTTCCTTCCTTTGTGACTTTGCAGTAAATCCCTGGGGCACTTAGTAAGCAGTGAAAGATAGAGAAGTGTAGGACGAACAGATCAGCTGTGTTTTTTGGGCGTAACATCCTTAAATATCCTGTTGATAGCCCAGGAGGTGTAACTATCTTGCACTGCCTCTCTTCACAGGACTATTTTTCCATCTCCTTTAAGTAGCATTTGAGTCTCTGACCTCCTCTCACATTACCTTCAGAAATCCAAATCCACCCTGAGAGATAACGTTGCTGCCATTTCAGACTGGGTAGATAATTTCTGTGATTTCTACTACAGGGCCTGCAATGAAGAAGGCAGGGCTACATCTGGCTGTGCTGCTAGCACAGGCGCTGGGTGGTATGTATGGGAGAAGGCAGCAGGATGAGACATCAAGATTTGGATGTGGCTGTGCACTGAAAGATGCAGCAACTTGTCTTCCTGCATAGGACTTGGTTAAATGCGTCAACCTGTTGTGGCTGCAGTATCTTGCAGCTTAATGTATAGCGTACAATCTTTATCTTCAGTATAAATTTTTTATACTTGGAAACTGAGTTCTTTTCATGCTATGATGCTGTTTGAGTTGGTTTTGGAGAAATAGATGGATGTTAATTTGATAGCCCCTGTATCTCTGTCCTCATTAAAGATTTCAGAATGCTCTTTGTCAGGGGACAACTGATTAAGTAGTAACACTGAGAATCTGCAGAAGAGATAAGAAAAAATTGATTGACCTGACCCAGACTTTCACTTTTTCATTTAGGTCAAGCCTTTGTTGGAGATAGACATATTTTGATTAATTTTTTCTCATTAATTTTTATTTTCATAAATCTCTGCACTTCAAGATTCCCTGTAGATGCCCAGGCAGATATGTTATAGTTGCATGAAAACCTCAGCCTTACACCACATCTGACCTAAAATAAAAAATAAATAAATAAAACTAAGCAGATTTGGGTAATTACTAGGTCTGTAAGCTGTCTTGTCTGATACAAAATGTGACACTGTGAGCAATACTCCTGTGGTTTGAAAGCAAAATTCTTGTTTATCTTCACAGGAAGCATGCTAGAACAATAAATTCAAGCACATATTTCAGTCTCAGAGCTTCTCCTTTAAATTCATTCTATTAACCTGCACCCATAGTTCTAGGATTTTTTTTTCTATAATTTACAGTTTAGGAGTTCAAATTTGCTCTGAATATCTGTTCAGGCTGTTTTTGTAGCTAATTCTGAAAACTGTAAGATTGCATAACTTACTTTGAGGGTGGTTTTGGCTCACTGCAAGTCCTCTGTGCCTATTCTGTTGTGGAAAATGAAAGCATTTTAAACATTAATAAAATGTAAGTAAAGTAATAAACAAACCAATTGTAAAAAGGTTAAAGGAAATGTTAAAGGAAAAGGAAATTTATCCACTAATGGATAAAACATCTGCCAAATTTTATCCTGACATTTAGTTTTATAGCAGAGTGATATATATATATATATATATTTTTTTTTTTTTTTTGAAAACAGGTATCCAATAAAAACCTCAACAAATTTTTACACAGATGACACCATCCCATTAAAAATAAAATAAATTATATATATATTGTAATAAAATCAATGAAATGTTTACTAATTTTGCAGATTAGCGTATATGATTGAGTTAACAATTGGTAGGAGTTCCACTGTGTTAAAGAGTTTTTAATCTTTCATAAGCTGTTGATAAAGTTTTGTGAATGTAGCCCCTAAAAACAGCCTTTTCCCAGAAAATTATTAAAATATATTCACAAAATCAGTAAATAAGACATTCTGGAGGTCTGTTTAGTTATTTTCCTCAATTATTTTCAGAATTGACAGTAATGAAAATAGATGACAGTAATAAAATTGGGATTCTCACCTTAGAAAGCTTTCTACTTTCTGGAAAATAATTCAGAAAAAAAATATATAACCTAATAAACTGGCTTTTCTAAGTATTGACTAGTATGTAAAAATGTGAATATTTGCATATTAAAGTATAATAAGTATATATTTTACATATTTAAGTTTGGTACCTGACACAGGGCATCATATAGGAGGAATAAAACAATATTTTTTTTTGGAACAGATAGATCCTACCACATTGGGGTGGGTATTTATCCGTGGCATCATCTCCTCCAGAGGATGCTTATAAATGATTTTAAAGAGAGCAAGGCAAGGCAAGCTTGGTAAAGCAAAAGTAAGGCAAAGCAAAACAAGGAAAGGTGAGGTGAGGCAAGCTGTGAAAGTTTGTGGCACATGAGATTAGTATAACTGTTTAGTAGCTAGAAGCTAAACCACCAATGTTAAGAAAAGTGATGTACTTCCTGGTTTATCATTAAGTTGATGGTCTTCACAACCAATCAGAAGCAAAGCTTGTGTCTAGTGTGGTGTCTTGATGGTGACTTCAGGTGAGGTGGGTTTGGAAGCTTCTGTCTTATGTCCAGAGATAGCTGTGGATTCTCTGTGATGGTAACACATTCTCATTTTCCCTAACTATGTCTGCAAACCTTGCTAGCTATTACTAAGCCTCACAACTAAAACTATTAAAGTCATGTGTGCACAAAAATACATGGCATCTAACATGTATTTGCAGCATAGGTTTTGGGATGTTTCATTTATTTCACTCACAAACATAAATTAATTTTATACCTATTAAATGAAATGGAGAAGAAGCTTTTGCAGAAAAATGGTTTTCAGTCTCTAGTAGTACAGTGTTATACAAACAGTGTCAAAGCAATAACTATCTGAAAAAGCAGTAGGCCCTGAGAGTTTGAGTCTGAGCTTTGGTAGACCAACATCTGCTTTCTACTGGATAAGACCCTAAGCTTCTTATTTTGGTGGAGCTTTCAGTGTTTAATCTATTTTGCTAAGGAGCTCTAATATAAATGTTGATATTTTATACAGATCATACCGTGATGCTTCTTGCAAATATAGCTCAGGAAAGCCCAGGAGCAAGGCTGAAATAAAGTTTCTGGAATTTTCTCAACAAGAGAGAAGGCAATCTTGGAAGACATTTATTTTTGTCAGTATTAAAATTGGTAAGATTCTTCTTATGCACAGCCTATGTGTTATAATAAACTAACACAGTAGTTTCTTACCTCAGAATTCTTGAGGGTTTTATAATTTGGGTTAATGAACATCTGAAATAAGATCAATGAGCCTGCTATCTTTCTTGTGTAAAATTATGCACAATTCATAGTCACAACATGATTCCACAATACTCCTGACAGGTTAGAAGAAAAAAGAGAGATATCTATATTTAGCTAAGGAAAAGATATCTGAGGAATGTGGTACATTATAGAACATGGGAAAGAGGGAAAAAAAAAAAAAAAAAAAAAAAAAGACAAAAACCAATATAAAGATGTCATTTTCTGCATTCTTGATTCCTGGTCTGGGAATCAATAACCAGTACAATGGTTGTTTTTATATTAAATATTACATTTGGGAAAATGAAAGAAAAACTTCTGCAGTGTTTTTTATTAACTTCCATGCAAAGCATAAGTTCTAGGAATCTGTTTGAATCATGTTCAGCTTTAGTACAAATGTACAAGTTATGTGTGTTTTTGGATTCAAAAGGCAAAGCATGCACATAAATTCAAACAAAGATATTAAAGCTGGCAGGAAACTATAGGAAAGAAAAAGGATAAATTGGTGTGGAAATAATTAAAATTAAAAGGAGACTGAGGATCAGATATGTTTTCTGTGGATCTAAAAGTTGGTGGGTTTGTAAGAACCATTTTGATAAAAAGTTCTTGGTCTTTTTATTTAAATACAATCCATTATACAATTACTGTTGTGGTTTAACCTGGCTGGTGGCTAAACACCACACAGCCGTTCGCTCACCCTCTCCCCTACCTCTCTGGATGGGGGAGAGAAACAGGAAAGTGAAGACTGTGAGTTGAGATAAAGACAGTTTATTAAGACAGGAAAATAATAATAACAACAATAATAATAACAATAATGATGTTAAGAGTAATAGTGTTTACAAAACAAGTGATGCACAATGCAATTGCTTACCACCTGTTGACCGATGCCCAGCCTAACCCCGAGCAGCCAGCCCCCCACCCCAGCGAGCCACCCCTTCGTATTGTTCAGCATGAATGGAATACCCCTTTGGCCAGTTTGGGTCAGCTGTCCTGGGTCTGTCCCCTCCCAGCTGTTGCTGCACCCCCAGCCTGCCCGCTGGCAGGACAGAGTGAGAAGCTGAGATGTCCTTGGCTTGGTGTAAGTACTGCTCTGCAACAATTAAAACATCAGCATGTTATCAGCACTCTTTTTATCCTAAGCCAAAACATAGCACCCTAACAGCTACTAGGAGGAAAATTAACTCTGTCCTAACTGAAACCAGAACAATTACTAAGCAATGGCATTTAAGATCAGTTGTACTGAAATGCTGGAATGAAGGCAGGATTTAGGTATTAAAAGCTATGATATTTAAACATCCAATTTTGCTGTGGAAGTCAGACCTGGAATAAAAAGAAATTTTCAGGTACTCAAAAATTAGATTAACACAATTAATTTAGTATCGGTGTCACCCAGAACAGGTATTGGGTGTTGATTATATCAGCACAGCATATTGAGAACCTACATCTTTTTCAGATTGATTTTAGTCTTGTGCAGTTTGACAAAATTGGTGTAGATACAATAGGTTATTAGTTATGTGTCTTTCTAAGTTTGTGCTTTATTGATACTCTTTATGCAATGTGATTATCTGCTTTTCCAAGCGTGTAAAACAATGTAGGATGGTGGAACGTGGACCCACTAGTTATTACAGTGTCCAAACAACATTGATGTGTACTCTAACCATGACTACAGATGTAGAGGTTCAGACTGAAAGGATATAGTGCTACAATCCCCTTCAATATTGAGAAGCAATGAGACAACTTGGGTAGCACTATTTAATTTCTAAAACCTTCAGGTTTTTTGAGGGAAATGCAGATAATTTTGGAGTTTTGACTGAAAATAAATTATCCCAGGAAACAATTTGACATTTTCATGATGAAATACACATTGTTTTTCAAATAACAGAACTATCTTGTTGAACATCAGAATTGTTATCTGGCCTCAGATTTCCTTTTGCTAATGACTCTTTTAGCATAGTGTATAACTAAAGTTGTCACTGTAGCCACTATAGTAATACATCAATAAAACTGTGTTTCCCCATTTTTCTGCTTGCTTTACCAGGTGAAATAGAGAGATCAGTAGATTAATAGAGCTCCTGTTGGTGTAATGAAAAATCACAAAATACATACAACTGGTAAAAACTCTTTAAGGGCACTTAATTTCCTGTACTTGAAGACCTTACACCTAACAAATCAATTTGTGCAAGCTTTGTGACTCTTGAAGACAAAAAGGATATTTGTTTTTGTTAACATAATATCATTTTCATACGTGATCACTTAAATATTTAAAGCATTGACATGTGGAATGTACCATATTACTGTCCCAGACCTCCACAATGCTCACCAGCTAGTCCTCATAGAACTATATCAGATTTTTTTCAGCTGTGGAAACTAGCAAAACGTTAAGGTTGAGCCTTTTTGCATACATCTCCAAGGACATTTTCACTTAAGATTCAAACTGAACCACGTTATACACATACTACAATTTTCTCTAAATTACTTCCTACTCAGACTGACATGAGTGATTTGTTAATTAAATAAGGGAAATTTGTTGGATGATCCAACACATGTGAAATCTAGATTATTTAGTAATGATCCATCTTTCATTGACAAGTTCAGTTTTATTTAATCATTAAAAAAAAATAACTGATTTTTGTTTTTGTACTATTTTAGGTTACAGTTTTCAAAACTATGGATTATGACTAGAAAACCAAAGATTAGAAATATTTTTCTAATTTCCAGCACTTACGAAAATGTTTTCTGCATAGCAGAGACTGATATATATGACAATGAGGATGTACAAATACAATTTTAACCCTACAAGCTCCAATGTCCTCCAAGGTCAGAAGCACAGTCAGTTTTTACTCTCCAAATATTTTTATAATTTCAGAAACCTACCTAAATATGCACATACATTTCATAATATTATAGGCCTTACCATCAGCAGTGATGTTCTCACAAGCATAGTCCTTTATAATCTGTTATTTCAGATACCAGGTGAGCACATGGTATCATTGGCCTTTTTTGTATGTTCCCAGGAATCCATTCATAATCTTTTAAAGAGAGATGATGCTGGATTTAGAAATTGGAATAAAATAGGGCAAAGATTTCTACTATGTAGGTAATTTCTACTATGTAGGTAGAATAGCTGGAAACATGATTAGTAAAAAAAAAAGGGGAAAAAAAAAAAAAAGAAGTATTTACCTGATGTTACAAGCAGAAGATAAGCAACTAAAAAGTAGGCAAAAAATACCAGTGAATGACTATGTTATATGTTAATGAAAGGAGGTGAATATGAAGGTGAACCCCCCATTGAACCCCCAGTACCCCCAACCCCAACCCCAAAGGAATAAAGGGAAGGTAATGAAAGTTTTTCTTGTATTAGGAAGCATAAGAGCAGAATATAACCAAAAAAAAAAAAAAAAAAAAAAAAAAAAAAGTGTTTTTCTAACAACCCCTTTTCTTCTCTTCTGTCTCATGTTCCTCTTCTGTCTTGTCTTGAGGTGAATACAATAATAATTTAATTGTGGTTTTAAGCACATGCACAAATCTAGCAAAAATAAATAAATAAATAAAAACATAAAAGCATAAAACGAAACTAGAACGTATTGGGACATATTACTGGTCTCCTTGTCTCCGTGGTGAGCAATACATTTGCTGCTATGGCTGAGGAAGCACAGAAGCAAAACATGCTTATAGTTTCTGGAGGGATCATGATCCACTTAAATCATAAAACTTAAACTGCATTTTGTACAGTTTTTGAGTTACAGCAGGCTTCTATCATATTAATGAATGAACAAAACCACACAAGCCCTCTCTGTTCATAAACATATATGTTTGGTTTTCAAGCTTCATGTTAAAAAGGAAATGCGGTCTAAAATTGCCTTATTAATGTTTAACAAGCTATTATATATATGTGTGTGTTTATATATATTATATATATTTATTATATACAATAAATATATGATATATTTATATATTATATATACTATATATTGTATATATATTATATATATATATTTAAGAGGTCCTTTGAAGCTACATTTTAAGTGGTAGAAAATGCTTAGAACAAGGCAAGGCAGAAGAATTTGTGATTGTGGGAAGTGAGTTTTTCAGAAGTTAATGCAGTTGAATGGAATACTTGAGTGCTCTCAGCTCCAGCATCAATCAGGTCTTGTATGAATGTAACTTTAATTTATTTGCAATTCAATTTCTCCATTTTGTTATAAAGGAAAGAATACTTGCCTTTCATCATGAAAGAAATATAAAATTGGTAGCTGAAGGTTCAAATTATGAATAAGGAAAGTGGAACTCACATCACTTATTTCACATTCTATTTCCAAAGCTCATCAGTGTTCTTGACAAGGCTATCACACTTATTTTTTTGGAATGAAAATTCTTTTCTAGAAGGTTTCAATAACTGTGCTATTTAATTTGAATCATGCATTGTAATTTTACAGTATACTTTCTTTATGAATGTCTTCTAAAAGGTTTCATACATGTGTGCCTGATAATAATGATGTTATTTCATGTACTTGGTAGTCTTTCTTCTGTTAATGGAATAATTCAGCCTTTTCTCACAGGTAATTCTCATACAGATATAGTGACTGTATTTTACAGCATGTTTTGAACAAATACAGGAGCTCACTTTTAGTGAAGAACACTGCATTTGAAAGACTGATTATTTTTATTTGTGATTTGACAAAGTAATGTCACTTTTTGCATCTTGCCTATTAGACAATTTTGGTTGCTGACTGGTCATAGCTACATTTAGTACACAATTAAAATTAATTTTGAAGACTATTAATGAGTAATATTTTTGTTACTATGATTTATACTATTATAAAGGTAAGGTTACACAGTTGAACAATAATTCCAATGCTTCTATTTAAAATATGACACCAGTTTGATGTTGATTAGGTCTTTAAATTCAAACGTGATTTATCTTCTCTTTCAATCTTCTTCAAGAAAGATCTCTTCAACTACTATTCTATACTGAATAATAAATAAATAAATAGATAAATAAAAAACTGCCAGTGTTCCACATCTGTTAGGTATGCTTTCTGAAGTAACTATTAATACAGTATTAAGAGTTACAAGATTAATGCAATATTTAAAGAACCAGACTAAATAACACTTCCTCTCAAAAATACCTTATTCCATCTAAAATCTGTAATTATTATAAAGGAGTTACCCTACCTCTTGGCATGACAAACTCTGCTCCTTCATTTCTGCTACAAATAAAACCACACTGTGGCTTAGCCCTGAAGTTAACTGGACTTTTAGACCATAAAAAGGAAAAAAGAAAAAAGGGAAAAGGAAAAGAAAAAAGAAAGAAAAAAAAAAAAAAGCAAAAAAGAAAAAGAAAGAAAAAAAGAAAGACAAAGAAAGAAAATTGAAAAAGAAAGAAAAAGAAAGAAAGAAAAAAAAAAAGAAAGAAGAAAGAAAAAGAAGCATTAGGTTGAAAAGAGCTAATTTCTTTCAGACTTTCTGCATGGGAGATTTGATAGCAAGTACTGTAGTTTAAAAGTCTCTGTAAATGCAAATGAAGGAGAAACTGGGACATCTGGGTATAAAAGTATATTATGTAGTTCCAAGAGGTCCAGTGGCACTTATGTTGTGTTTAATCAAGTAGAACAAAGTAGATATTAGATCCTGGTAGACTATTTTGCTTAGCATTCTACAAGTTGTATTTAAATCTCAGTGGCCTGAATGCTAATTAATAGAACAAATTAATCTTTTTGACCCAAAGGAAATTTACAAGCATGTTCTTCTTACACTTACAAGGGTATTTATGTAGGCTTTCAATGGCTCCATTGCAAAAACTGAGCAAGAGATGTGTGGCAGTACCAAATCAAAATTTGGAGGAATCAGGTTTTAATCACTAAGGCTTTATTGAAAGCAATTTTTAGAGTAGAGTAAGGCTGTCACACAAACCACTGTCAAAACAGTCTGATATCTCAGAGGAATTTTTTTTTTTTTTTGCTTTTTTTTTTTTTTTCTCCACTGAAGTTTGTACATCAATATTGTTCTCTAAAAGTACCCAGAGGTTTTCCTAATGTGTTTTGTTAATAAAAGATAAGGAAATGAGATTACAGTGGATGCCAGTGGAGAAAAGGATCTGAATGTAAAGAAAAGGAAAATGCATTTCAGATTTCAGTTATTAAGGGACAAACTCCAAAAGTGAGGGTATTGTGAGTCAGAATGAGACCCAGGTTAGGAAATGGGAAATGTTCCAAGAGAAGTCCCTTAAGGTGGTAGATGTTAGGCTGGTAAGGAATACCAAGGATCTCTATAGAGCAGAGAGAAGAATACTTTCACAGACAGAAGCCTCTGGAAGGATACTTTTGCATTGAAAAACAGTTTTGATCATCTTGTATTTGAAGAAATAAATTTCTTACAGCATGAGAAAAGCTTTCCTAAATAAATGTTTACCTCATAAATGCATTGATTTTAGATTTGAAGGACTGTTCTTCATGGATACAGCCCTTCCTGCTTTGCTCTTGCAAAAAACTCATGATATAACAGAGAATGCTGGATTGAACTAGTGTCTTTTTCCTTGGTTTTCATGACTATAGGTGTACTCATTCCTGCTCAGGAAAAGCTGGTTAGATTGATAATTTGATAATTTGATAACTTGATAATTTCAGAAATTGCATCAAAGGTCTCCACACTGCTGGCAGTAAGCAAGAACCTGTGACAAGAGCTTGTCCATGGGTGTTGGTGGTGATGGTGGTGGAAACCTTCACTTAAGGAACAGACCAGCTGGAGAAATGTGGTGAAGCAAGCACAAGGAAGCCAATATTGGTTGGAACAAGCTTTGCATTCATGCCTGTCATTTTGCTTTAGCTTCTTTTTTCCCCCACTGCTGGCATCTCTAAATGCAGCTGCAAACTTTATTTAAGTTGTGCCCTGCCTCTGCACTGAGCTGTACAACTGGCCAGTCTTGAGACCACTTCTTCTTTGTCAGATTTATCCTTCCTGGAGATCTTTGAATATGAAATCTGTGCTAGTCTTCATGGCTGCAGAACATGGCAATAGGTCATCTTGCAAAGGCAGATCCAAGCAGTGGTGAATATCTATTCACTAAAATCTATGCTTTGATTCAAATCCATCTGTTTTCTCACCCCCTAAATGTGCAAAATTTTGATCTCTGGAGGGCTATAATATGTTAAACTATAACTGTTAAAGCTATAGCTTAATTCCTGACACTATTACTGTCAGGATGTCCAACAACACAGAACAACTTTATCTTAGCACCATTTGTCATTTTGCCCTGAGTCTGGCATGCAAAGTCACATGTGCAGCCATGCTGCTTAGCTGTCCTTGTGTATTCTGTTTTGGGACTCAGCAAGGAAAATAATTGTCAGTTCAGCTTGGGTGTCAGGAGAGACTGTGGAAATTCTCGCATACACGATCAAGACATCTTTTCAACCAAAAAAATCTAAATTTCTCACGGAAAAAAAAAAAAAAAGTCAAGTAATGACACATTGCTTTCAACAGTGAATCTCTGAGAAGCAAGGAGTGATAAGTGTTTAACTAGCTTGGCAAGGTTTACAGATGACCAGGCTTCTTCAAAAGCTTCTTCAGTATTTTTTGGTCTAAATACATGTATGCTGGGGACAGTGAGCATCCAAAACTGGTATGCAAGTGCACTGCCTGCCCTGAGAAGAGAAGTAGCACAGAAGCAGCCTGCCTAGGGAGTCTTCAGGTACACTGCTGAATGCTTCTCTGACCTTATGAATGTATGTCTAAAATGTCAAGGGTTTTGATTTGCATCTGTAAAATTGAAATCAGGAGCTCAGCTCAGTACAAACTATAAATATGACCAGAAGAAAATGGATAAGAACCGTAATTACCTTATTTTCATTTTTTCCTACTGAACGGATAATCATATGTAATTTTTTTGTTAACTGTTGAATACCATTCTCTGTGTGTTGCTTTCAGATGAAAGAAAAATGCTAGTGCTTTTTTCTCTGGGGGTGGCAGGCAGACCAATAGGCCTGAATTCTCACACTCTTGATAAAACATAGCCAAATGGCAGATTTTAGTTCATATCATTATAAATAAATAATCACAAGTGGGATTTACACTGTTCATACCTTTCTAACAGCCATGCTAGCTGCCCCCCTGCCCCAAGCTGTATGCAGACAGTATACATGTATAGGTAATATACATATATACATAGTCCCCTTCTTTTTCCCAGAAACATCACCCTTCCAGGTAGCGCACAAATGCTATCTGAGAAATAACTTGGTCCAGCAGATCTCCTGAAACTCTAAAGGGTATTATATCTTTATAACAACACTGCTTTCTTCCATTCAAGCCCTCCATTTTATTTTCTCAGACCAGATGGTATCCACCCAGGGATACTGAGGGAGCTGGTGGAAGTGCTCAACAATCTGTTTTCTACCATGTATCAGCTGCTGTATCATCAAGCTATCAGAGGAAGTCCCAGATAACTGGCAGCTAGCTGGGTGATGCCCATTCACAAGAAAGGCCAGGAGGAGGACCTGGGGAACTACAGGCCTGTCAGTCTGTAATGGGGAAGCTGATGGAGCAGATTATCTTGAATGCCATCACGCAGCACTTACAGAACAACCAGGCAATCAGGCCCAGTCAGCATGGGTTTATGAAAGGCGGGTCCTGCTCGATGAACCCGTACTCCTTATATGACAAGGTGGTGTGCTCAGTGGATGAGGGAAAGGCTGTGGATGCTGTCTATGTGGACTTTAGTAAACTGTTTGACACCATTTCCCACAGCATTCTTCTGTAAGAAACTGGCTAGTCATGCCTTGGGTGACAGTATGCTTTGCTGGGTAAAAAACTGCCAGGGCCCAAAGATTTGTGGTAAATGGAGTTAAATCCAATTGGAGGCTGGTCACTAGTGGTGTCCCCCAGGGCTCAGTACTATGGCCAGTTCTCTTCAATATCTTCATCAATGATCTAGATGAGGGGATCAAGTGCATCCTCAGTAACTTTGCAATCGACACCAGGTTAGGGGTGAGTGTTGATCTGCTTGAGAGTAGGAGGGCTCTGGAGAGGGATCTGGATAGGCTGGACCGATGGGCTGAGGCCAACCCTATGGAACAAGGCCAAGTGCTGGGTCCTACACTTGGAGTGCAACAACCCAAGGCTGGAAGATTGCCCTTTGGAAAGGGTCCTGGGAGTACTGGTCAATAGCTGACTGAATAGGAACCAGCAGTATGCTCAGGTGGCCAAAAAGGCTAACTACATTCTGGTTTGTATCAAAAATAGCGTGGCCAGCAGGATGTGGGAAGTGATTATCCCCCTGTACTCAGCTCTGGTGAGGCTGCACCTGAAGCACTGTGTTCAACATGAGCCCCTCACTACAAGAAGGACATCGAGGTTCTCAAGCCTGTCCAAAGAAGGGCAATGAAGCTGATGAGGGGTATGGAGAACAAGTCTGATGAGGAGCTGTTGAGGGAACTGGGGTTATTTAGCCTAGGGAAAAGGAGGGTCAGGGGAGACCTTAGTGTTCTACAGTTACCTTAAGGGAGGTTGCAATGGGGTCAGGGTCAGTCTCTTCTCTCAAGTAACATACAGTAGGACAGGTGAAAATGACCTCAAGTTGTGCCTTGGGAGGTTTAGTTTGTATATTAGGAAAAAAATATTCACTGAAAGGGTTGTGAGGCATAGGAACAAGCTGCCCAGGGAAGTAGTTGAGTCACCATCTCTGGAGCTATTCAGAAGATGTGTACATGTACTGCTTAGGGACATGATTTTGTGGTAGGCTTGGCAGTGCTAGGTTAACAGTTGGACTTGATGATCTTGGAAGTCTTTTCCAACCTAAATGACTATATTATTTTATTTAATTCAAGTGGCTATAGACCATGACAGATTGTGGGTTAATTTTCTTTTCTTTTAAGTCAGCCATCCAAATAAGACTGTTCATGATATATCCCAATATTATTTGCCTCCTCAGCTTCCCATGGCAGATAGGTGTCTGATTGCAGTTCTAATAACAGAGTTCACTCAGGCAATATATAAAAAATGCCTGCAGTGAGGGCACAAGAGCAGTCATTCATGATATGCAGCTCCTCAGACCAGTAAGCTCTTTCACAAGTCTTTTTTATCATTATTATTATCTGGATACTCTGCCCTAACAGGACGTAGCAAAATAATTAAACTGAGCAGACTGCCAAAGTACATGCTAATTAACTCTGGTTAACTTCCTCCAGTATTAGCCTATGAGAGGGACATCATTTGAAATAATTACACATTGGAGACCTCTAAAAGTTCATCAGCTCATTCATTTTCTAATGCTTTACCCTCCCTGAACACATATGAACCTTAGGGATCTGCTTGAACTTTGTTAGTAACAGTGGCCTTTCATAAGCAGGTGTTTTCTGCATCATTTCTGCAAACAAAAACAAAAACAACAAAACAAAACAACACTAAACAAAAATAGAATTTCATATGAATGTCAAGTCACTTGCTCAGATGAAAATGAAGGAGACTGAGCTTTACAGAGCATCATCAGGATGAAAATCTGCATAGTACTAGTGTAAACCAACAAATAATGCAGGTTTACTTCAAACTGGGAAAGTAGCCTGTGTTTGCACAAGGAAAGAATGAAAAAAGACTTTTTATTTAAAAAGAAGCATGGAAGGTGACTCTTCACACATTCAACAATATGCTTCTTTATGATGATGTTTATTCCTCCAAGCATTGTCCTCTACTCCCACAGAAATCAAGAAGAATTTTCCTAGTAAACTTTATAGGCTTTTTACCTTTGCTGGGGGAATTCCGTGATTTAAGACAGCTGTGCTATAGCTGTGATCATTACTATTCCCAGAAAAAGATGTCATAGTTTAGCCCGGCAGGCAGCTGAGCACCTTGCAGCTGTACACTTGTTGCCCCCAAAGTGGGAACAGGGAGAGAATCAGAAAAAGACAAAGTAGAATGTGTCTGTTGAGATAAGGACAGTTTAATAGGAAAGAAAAGGGGAAGGGTCTGGAAATGAAAAGAATACACAAAGCAAGTGATGCCGAATGCTCACCACCAATGCCCAGCCAGTGCACAGGCCATGGTAGTCCCCTACACACCTTAGCCAACTCCCCTCAGTTTTATTGCTCGGTATGATGCCACATGGTAATGGACATCCCTTTGGCCATTTGGGGCCAGCTCTCCTGGCTGTGTCCCCCCTTGGATCCTTGTGTGCCCCCAGCCTCCTCACTGGCAGGGCTGTGTGAGAAGCTGAAATATTCGTGGCTTAGTGTAAGCGCTGCTCAGCAACAAATAAAACATCAGTGTGTTATCACCATTATTTTCCTCCTAGATCCATAAAATGACACACACCAATCCCTATGGAGAAAATTAATTCTATCCCAGCCAAAACCAGGACAAGAGAGTAGTAATATTCTTCTCCACCCTGTGCCTGGAAAAGACACCTCTAAGATGTCTTTTGACAGAACTGTTGAACAGGAATTAAAATATAAACAAAAATAAAAACAAGCAATGCAAACAGAGTATCTCTACAAAATCAGAAGAAACCAGATATGCTTTGGATGCATGGATTAAAAAAAAATTACGTAAAAGTCTTTGGTCCATCTGCGTTGACAGTACCCAGTACAGTATCTCTCACTTTGGGTTTCAGTGCAACCATTCTTTTCAAACAATTTCAATTTGCTCATTAATTTGTCCATGTGTTACTTCAAACAGCTGAGCTCTATCCTGCTTGTTACGCACACAGTGTAGTTATTTTCTGTACCCAAACCACCAATTCAATAGACTACTAGCTTCCCAAATCACTCATATATCTTCCAGCAGTCGCACATCCACCTATTCCAAATAAACATTCTCAGCCTGAAAGAAACATGCAGCACTCACTGCTTCATAGTCCCCCAACCTTTGAATATAAGGCATGCTGTTTTACTGTTCTGCTGTTAATTTTTTACAGGGATAGTTTTCTGGATATATATGTCACTAAATGTGAAAGTAAGCAACTAAAAATAAAACAGATCTCAAATTTGGCAATGTGTTTGTGTTATGTTTTTAATTGGCTTGCACAATGTACAATCACACCATGAAGCAATCTTTACACACATTCATCCCTAATATGTCTCACGGTGAACTGGTTCCAGGTGAAGACATGTCATCATCAAGGAAGCATGGACAGTTCAGCAGAAGTCACCCTGGAGATATGGCTCTAACATATGATTTAAATAAACCTGAATTAATCCTATATGTTCTCCTCTTGCAATGGTTGTGCAACCTTCATGCTCCTTTTCCTTGGCCTTACACTCCTTTCCCTTCCCAACTTCATACTGTTCTCAAAGAGGTCACAATTCTTGTGTCCCTCTGCTCTCTGATTCAAGCTTTAAGACCCCACAGGCAGATATAACCTAGGTTAAAAGCTAAACAATTTTAAACCAAACACCTTAGATGATTTCTTTTTGTTTAGGCAAAGATATGAAGGAGACTTTTTATTGAACTTAAAGGCTTTCTTATATCCATGCTTTCATATTCAACTGCTAACTTTTCTATATTCTTGAATGTCATTAAAAGACTTTTTTTTTTCATTCTTGTTGAGCTCAGATAGTTTATAAAGTCTGAGGTAGACTCCGAAGCAGATGAAAGAGCTGGAGCAGCAGTAGAAAGGCAGGTCTTGAGGCTCTAAGTCACTTTCAAAAATCCACCTCGTGCTGATTTTCCATATCAACATATAACTGCACCAAACAGGAGATGTCCACTTGATTTTCCATGACAAATCTCTGAGTCCTCTACAGAATGGTCACATGCCCTGATCTCTCCCTGCCCCACTTTGCTCTATCAGAATGCTGGAAGGGCTCTGCCCCAAAGCTGTCTCTCAAGGTGAGGATGGTGGCAGAGACATAACTGATGCTAGGGTGAACTAAGACTGAACAAAACACTTGCAAATCACTTGCTTTAGGTTGTCAGGTGGTTCCCAGAAAAATGCTATGTGTTACACAACCCATCCAAATACCTTCTTTAGGAAGTTTACTTTCCCGTCCCCCAGTGTAATACTCATCAGCATACCCAGTGATTTACAGGCTGTGAGTGGAGAGAGTTTCTCCACCTGCATCCCATAAAGCCACTGACACTGTACTACTGGCAGAACTAGTTAGGTGGGACTTAAGAAATGATTCTAGAATCACAGAACCACAGAATGGCTGAGGTTGGAAGGGACCTCTCAAGATCATCTTGTTCAACCCCCCTGCTGAACAGGATCACCTACAGCATATTGCACAGGATGGCATCCAGGCGGGTTTTGAGTATCTCCAGAGAAGGAGACTTCTGAACCTCTCCGGGTAGCCTGTGCCAGTGCTCTGTCACCCTCACAGTACCAAAGTGCTTTCTCACATTCAGATGGAACTTCCTGTGTTTCAGGTTGTCTCCGGTCACTGGACATCACTGAAAATTTTGGCCCTGTACTCTTGACACACCTCCATCAGATACTTACACCCTTTGATGAGATCCCCTCTCAGCCTCCTCTTCTCCAAACTAAACAGGCCCAGCTCTCTCAGCCTCTCCTCGTATGACAGCTGCTTCAGTCCCCTCATCATCTTAGTAGCCCTCCACTGGGCTTGCTCCAGTAGCTCCATGTCCCTCTTGTACTGGGTAGCCCAGAACTGGACACAGTTCTCTTGGTGTGGCCTCACCAGGGCTGAGCAGAGGGGCAGGATGCCTTGACCTGCTGGCAACACTTCTGAATGCAGCCCAGGATCCCATTGGCCTTCTTGGCCACAAGGGCACGTTTCTGACTTAGTCGGCCTGCTCTCCTCCAGGACTCCCAGGTGCCTCTCTGCAGAGCTGCTGTCCAGCAGGTCAGCTTCTAGCCTGTACTGGTGCTTGGGGTTATTCCTACCTATGTGCCGGACCCTCGTTCATGACAAAGTTGATGAAGTTGAACTTCATGAGGTTCCTCTTGGACCATCCCTCCAGTCTGTCCAGGTTCCTCTGAATCGCAGCACAGCAATATGGGATATCAGTCACTCCTCCCAGTTTTGTGCCACCAGCAAACTTGCTGAGGGTGCTCTCTGTGCCTCATGCAGGTCATTGGTGAATAAGTTGAACGAATATCTTTTCCTTTCGTCCTGGACTTTATACTGAAATATGTCTTTCATTCTAACAGCAGAATTAAGCCTTTTTCATGCTCATTTGAGTGTCATGTTCACTTATTTTCCTGACACTTTGTGTGTGTGTTTGTTTGTGTGTGTATGTGTGTCTAGTGTTGTTTGTCAGATTGAACTATTTTATAGACTTTAGCATTGCATTTCATCAGTGCTAGGCACTGTGGATGAGTCGTCTTTAGGCTCCAGTACAGTCCATAGAGAGGCATTTGGAGCAGCAGCTTAATTTGGGTGTTTTGAGTTGTCCTCTGAAAGGACAACTCATTGCCATTACCCCCACTTACCCAAGCTTCTCCATATACTGCCCAGGATATGGGTGCCTAGGACCCCATTTCAGCCCAGCCTGGGGCCATCAGCATCTGCACCAGTGGTTCTGTAAGACTGCACAGCCCAGCCCTGCTCGGCCACAGGCCATGATTATGTGCCAGCTGACACCCCACATAACCAGACACCACAGGCTGCAGGCCTTTTTATGATTGAAGTTAACCCACAAAAACATTAATTTATTCTTCCTCTTGCTGTTCCCAGATCATTACATAGTAAAAGATTTAATCTCTTAGTGAAAATTGATGTGTTTAGAACTCTACCCCATTTAAAAAAAAAAAAAAAAAAAAAAAAAAAAAAAGCCTTGTAAGCAAGTGAAGCATGGGGCTGAGAGGAAAATTGTCTTTTTTGGGGGGGAAAAATATTTTTTTTGTTAAGTTCTAGGTCTGGATTTATGGGACAAAAGTCCCTTCAGTCCACTCTAGAAGGCTTTTTCCATTAACATTGGGATAAATCATAACACTAGCAATCAATTTGGAATCCTGCAATGTATTGAGAGGTGGTTTCTGCAGCTGCAGGCTGCACTCTGTTTTGATGAACAAGTGTTCATCACTTTCACAGGTTTTCAAAATGACTCTAGTGAATTAAATCTGGAATTTTATTATGCATCAAATGTGTACCGTATTGATAAACAACTATATTGTAAAAATGAATGGCAGCTCATAGTGCCATGTTTTACAGCTCAAAAGGAATGTCTTTCCAGATACAGTAGCTGTATAACTTGAACTTGAATATCACATACGTCTGGCACAAAATACATTTTTGCTTATTTGTTCACTTTGACAGCAACACAGGTTAATTTTTGTTGCTGATGTTGTTGTTTATTTACAGAATAAAAAAGACAGTTATATTCACTGTTGAAGTTATTGATATCTTACTTTTCCTTTTCCTCCCCCTCTGCAACTCTCATTTCACCAGTGTTCTTAGGGTTTTGTACATTCTGACAGAGCTAATCCACAAACAAGTTCTTGCATTTTAAAATGTATATTATACATATAGATGATAATACATCTTCATTTAAAAATCAAGTAATTATGAGTGAAGACCTATGTTTTGTGTTTTCCAACTTTGATTTAGGAAAGATTAGTAAACTATCAAAAGAAACACTCTTAAATATTTAGATCTTTTAGATCTACTTTTTTTTATTTTTTATTTTTTTATTTTTTTGTGTGCCTACAATAAAATAAGTACTTAGAATACCCTGAATTCTTAATTTAGTGGCTGTCAGATAAAAGATTTTGAAGATAATTTCATTTTTAATCATTTAAGATTTTAAATTTACCATTTATTATTGGTTAAGAAGGCAGTCTTGAAAAGAAGCAGAGGTAAATCATAAAAATATGTATCTGAACCACCAATGACTTTTCACACAGTAATCTATCTGAAGGTTAAGAATACCAGACAATTCCATACTGATGGAAAATCAAAACGATTATATTACTAAATATTAGTTCTACTGGTATTCTCCATCCTGCAACTGGTTGGGTGAGGTTAAATTGACTGAAACACATTACAAAAGATCAACAGGAGACAGTATCAGAAAATATGTCTACCTTTTTAGCCAGTCATCTGGAAAAGTGAAACTGTATTTTTGATTTCACAAAACAAAGTAATAGACTTCACAAAACAAAGTAACTGCCTTTCTTCTTCCTTTCCACTCCTTCATTACAACTATGGTGGGGTATGGTGGGCAATACAAAGAAATAGTGACAGTAAGAAAGAAGATGCAATGCTTTAAGCTGGTATTACTGCTGCCTGTTTTGATATGAAACTGTAGTTTGTAATTCTTGGGTTCCTCCCATGCCAACACTTTCCCCTCATTTTCCTGTTTTCTGCATCTTACTGTTGGTTTTCTTCTCCTTTCACATACAGACGTAAGCATACAATCATTCAAACTTCTAACCTTCATTTTCAAGTCTCAAGGAAATCCTATAGCTCTTACCATTTAACTTCAGATCTGCACTGTTTTACAGTTCTTTGTTTTACAGTTCTAGGTCACAGAACATGAAGCAATTGGCCGAAACAAAGACACATTTATCTATTTCTTCTATTTGACCTATTCCATTTGGTTGTAACTTTAACAGATTTTAAGGACACAGTGAACAGTCCATAGGCCAAACAGACTAGGGGTTATGGCAAATACAAACATTTTATAGTACAGCAATACTTATGCTTTTGAGTGAATTACAGCCAATTACATCTGATGTGCTGAAGGATTTTTTTTTTTTAATTTAAAAATAGAATCACATAAACTTCAGCTGAATTCAACCATTTCTTTTATGAAACCTACATTTTGGCAGCTTTTAGATATTTGGGGGGGGGGTCTTTTTTACCTTATCAAACCAGCCAGGTATTAGACTCATGTCTACAAAACATTGTTCTTTGGAATATTCCTTTCCAATTAGGAGAATCCTTCATCCTTAACAAATGGATTCCTTATCTATATTGCTTTTGCAATATATTACATTATTACAATGAAGTGCCAAAGCAGAACAATAATACTTAATGACAACTAAAGTCAGACCAAGAAAAAAATAATAGAAGTTGTACTAAACAAAGCAATTTTTTCAGCCGTTAAGTACATAAGTGTAGCTGTTCTGAAGCTAAAATGAGCTGAAGCTCTTCAGAACTCAAATATAGTAACAAAAACTTACATCCATGGAAATTCATTTTTTTTTTTCCCACCAGTCTTTTATTCTTTTTATAGATCTAGTCAGGAACTATATGTATATAAAAATAACTATAGTTATTTATATGATATATATATATATCATATAATATCATATATCATAATCATATATATATATAGTTATAGTTATAGTTATATATATATATTTATAGTTCCTGACTATATATATATATATAATAATATTTTCTATAGACTTAAAGATTTTTTTCCTCCTTTACAGAAAAGCCCCACCTTGCATTGCTTTCTAAATTACTCTCTATTCATTGACCAATATTTCTATAGTGATTTAAAAAAATAAAGAGCTTTTAAAACACTGTTAGGATAGATCATTTGGTTAGTATAGCTCTCTGGAAGTTAAAAATCAGTGCTGATCATCACTGAGTATTTGTTTTTGATGTTATTTCTATGTGGTGATAGAACATGGGCAATAATATTTCTTAGTTTATACTGAACTTTGAATGAAAATTAAAGATTTAACATTGGAAAAAGTGAGTTAGTGTTCTGGTTCTCAAATGGTTCTCAAAACCATTATTAAATGTTTGCACTTAGAAAATATATTCAAAATACAGTCATTTGTATGCAAAATTGTAGACTGTGTGCATCACCATTATACAGTAAAGTGCAAACCTTTTATTAATGTTTGTGATTTTTTTTTTTTTATGGAACATAATATCTAGGAAAAGTATAACTTCTCACATTTTACTGATATATTTATTACCATTCCAAGAACTAAAACATTTTGCAGAACATGACAGAATGGAATTGAGACAGGGTGAACATTACCTTTATATGGATGGTCTTTGACTCAGGATTCAAAATACTTTGCACATTAGAATTACAGAATCATAGAATGGTTGAGGTTAGAAGGGACTTTAAAGATCATTTAATTCCAACTCCCCCACCTCCACCAGACCAGTTTGCCCTAAGCCACATACTGCTTGTCCTTGAACACTTACAGGGATGCAGCACCTACAGAACTTTTGTGGGTAACATGTTCCCTCGCTCTGCTGGACACACTTCTTTTGATGCTGCCCAGGAGGCTTTCTGGGATGCATGTACACACTGCTGGCTCATGATGAACGTCTCATCAACCAAGAACCCCAGGTCCTTCTCCTTAGGGCTGATTTCAATCCACTCATTGCCCAGCTGTATTTGTGCTTGGGATTGCCCTGGCCCAGGTGCAGCACCTTGCACTTGGCCTTGTTGAACTCTGTGAAGTTCTCATTGGCCCACCTCTCAGGCCTGCTCAGGTCCCTCTGGATGGTATCCCTTCCCTCCCGTATGTCAACTGCACCACACAGCTCAGTGTCTTTGGCAAACTTGCTGAGGGTATACTCAATCCTACTGTCCATATCACCAACAAAGAGGTTAAATTGTGTCAGTCCCAATACTGACCCTTGAGGAACACCTCCCATTGCTGATCTCTTTGAGTGCAACCATCCAGCCAATTCCTTGTGCAGTGAGTGATGCATCCATCAAACCCATGTTTCTGGAATTTATTGACAAGCATATCATGGGGAACAGTGTCAAATCATAGAATCGTAGAATAGCTTGAGTTGGAAAGGAACTTAAAGATAATCTAACTCCATCCCACCTGCCGTAGGCAGGGATGCCACCCACTAGATCAGTTTGGCAAAGGCCCCATCCAACCTGGTCCTCAGCACCTCCATGGGTGGGACATCCACAACTTCTCCGGGCAATCTGTTCCAGTGCCTCACTACCCTTAGAGTGAAGAATTTGCTCCTAATGTCTAATCTAAATCCATTCTCTTTTACTTTAAGACCTTTCAGCTTTGTCCTATCATTACCTACCCAAGTAACAAGTCCTTCATCTTTTTTGTAGGACCTCTTTAAGTATTGAAAGGTCGCAGAGAGGTCTTCCCAGAAACACTTCGCACAAGTCTGTGTAGATGACATCAGTTGCTCTTCCCTTACCCACCAAAACATGCAAGGCCACAAGATTTGTCAGGTTTTACTTGCCTTTCGTGACACCATGTTTGCTGTCATCAATCACCGCCTTATTTTCCATGTGCCTTAGTATAGGTTCTAGGAAAATCTGCTCCATGATCTTGCTGGGCACAAAGTTGAGACTGAGCAGCCTTTAGTTCCCCAGGTCTTCCTTTTTTTCCCTTTTAAAAAATGGGGGTTATATTTCCTCTTTTCCAGTCAGAACTTTGCTGGACTGCTATGACTTCTCAAATATCTTGGACAGTTGCTTAGCAACTTCATGTGCTAGCCCTTAAGATGTGCAGATGCACCTCATCAGGTCCCGTGGACTTGTGTGCCTTCAGTTTCCTTAGATGGTCTCAGACTTGATCTTCTCCTACAGTGGGAGGTTCTTCACTTTCCCAGTCCCTACCTTGCCTTCTGTGACTTCAGCTGTGTGGCTAGAGCACTTGCTAGTGAAGACTGAGGCAAAAAAGTCGTGGAGTACCTCATCCTTCTCTATAATCCAGGTTACCCTGGGTTATATACCCAGTTATAACTTAGGTTATAACCCCTGTTTCCTTCCATAAAAGGCCCACAATTTCTCTAGTATTCCTTTTATTACTGGCTTAGTTATAGAAGTCTTTTTTGGTGCTCTCGACTTCCCTGTCCAGATTTAATTCTCTCAGGGTTTTAGCTTTCCTAATCTAATCCTTGGCTGCTTGGATGATTTCTCTGTGTTCCTCACAGACTATCTGTCCTTGCTGCCACCCTCTGTAAGCTTCCTTTTTGTGTCTGAGTTTGGCCAAGAGCTCATGTTCATCCATTGCAGGCCTCCTGGCATTTTTGCCTGATTTCCTCTTTGTTGAGATAAATTTCTCCTTAGTTTGGGGGAGGTGATACTTGAATATTAGCCAGCTTTTTAGGGCCCATCTTCCTTTCAGGGCTTTCTTCCGTGGTATTCTACCAAGCAGATCCCTGGAGAGGCCAAGTCCTGAAGACCTGGGTAGTGATCTTGTTGTGTGCCCTCTTTGCTACACTAAGTATCTTGAATGCCACCATTTTGTGGTCGCTGCAGCCAGGACTGCCCTTGAGCTTCACATTCCCCACCAATGCCTCCATGTTGGTAAGAATAATGTTCAGCATAACACCTCTCCCAGTTTGCTCCTTTATATCTTGGAAAAGGAAGTTATCATCAACACACTCCAGGAACCTCTTGTCTTGCTTATGCCCTGTTATGCTGTCCCTCTCACAGATACTGAAGTGTATGAAGTTCCCCATGAGGACTAGGGCTTGTGAATGTGAGGTCGCTCATATCTATCTATCTATAGAGGGCCTAATCTGCTTGTTCTTCCAGGTTGGCTGGCCTGTAGCAGACTCTAACATCTGCCTGTAGCAGACTAATGTCACCTCCCCCTGCCCTCCCTCCTATTTTAGGACATCAGTTCGATTAGTGCTTCCAAGACTAATCACTGTACCAGTCTGATAACCTTATTTTGAAAAGAATGGGAGATAAGAATAACTCAAATATTCTTTCAGGCAAGACAAGCTGAGTATTTTGTGTGTTATAAGAACATGGAAAAATGGTCATTCATCAAATACCCGTAATACAAAATATTTTGTCAGAACATTTTTGCATATATAGTTGTATTCTGCATGTATTTTGTATGTACAAGGATAGAGCTAGATGTTTACACCTTTCAAGGGACAAACTGATGTGACTGGATCACCAACCATCTATGGTTTATTGAAAAGTAAGAGCATATTCATCTCTTTTCATGATACATAGAATGACATCAGGACTCCCCTGAAAGTGATGGTAGAGATAATTAACATATGTCAGTATATCTTAATATATTTTTGTATATTATATATCTTAATATATCTTAGTATATCTTTGCACTTATATCTTATAAGTGCAAATTGAATTAGATAAGAACTTTCAAGAGATGAAGCAAGATCTTGCAGTCTTTAAAACAGGAATAGATATCTTCCTCAGTGAACTCATATTATTGTCTAGAGTCAATGTAGGTTACTCTTCATAGAGTTGTTGAAATTAGAATGCATGTCTTCAGATATTTAGTCTACCCTACCTACCTAAGCAGGATCATCTAGAGTACATTGTCTGTTCTGAAAGTAGTAGGGCAGGCTTTCTCCTGGGTGAACGGGCAGACGAGAGGCAGTCTGTGCACGCAGGATTGGTGCAGGGGGATATTGGGAACGCTAGGAAAAATCAGCAGTTGTCTGTCGGCTGTTGAAGAGAGCAGGTTGCTTGTACTGTGAACACCTGTCGAAATGCCTCGTCATGGAGAATCATGGAGCGTTTACTGGAGCACTGATATGCGATCAAATTTTGTGTAAAGCTTGGTAAAACAGGCAAAGAGACTGACGACATGATTAAGGAGGCCTACGGTGATGCTGCCATGGGTAGATAGAGTGTTTTTGAGTGGCACAAGCTGTTCCAAGAAGGTAGGGAAAGAGTGGAAGACGACAACCGCTCCGGATGCCCTTCAACCAGCAAGACCAACGAAAATGTGTCATGAGTGAAATATTTATTGAACCATGATCTCAGGATGAGTATCAGAATGATTGCTGATGACTTGAGCATTCCTCAAATGGAAGTTTTTGAGATGGTGAAAGAAAACTTAGCCATGAGGAAAGTGTGCGTGAAGTTTGTGCCACGAGTGTTGTCAGAGGAGCAAAAGGCCAACCAGAAAGCGATCTGCCAGGATCTTCTTCATCATGTGAATGAGGAGCCCGACTTTTTGGACAATGTAGTGACCAGTGACGAGATGTGGGTGTTTGAATACGACCCGGAGAGTAAGCAGCAGAGCACAGAATGGCACACCCTGCTTCCCCACACCCCAAGAAAGCACTAATGAGCAAATCCAAGCAAAAGTCCATGCTCATTTGCTTTTTTTATCAACATGGAGTCATCCACAAAGAGTTTGTACCACCCAGACAAACAGTTAATGCAGTATTTTACATGGAAGTCCTCACAAGACTGCAAAAACACATTGCTTGTGTCCGCCCAGCCATCGTCAACAATTGGCGGCTGCACCATGACAACGCGCCGAGCCACACAGTGTTCCATGTAGTGGAGTATCTTGCCCAGCACAAGGTGGCAACGCTGCCTCAGCCCCCCTACAGCCCCAACTTGGCCCCGTCAGACTTTTTTCTATTCCCAAGAATAAAATTGACGCTCAAGGGGAAGCATCACGCATCGGTAGAGGTGCTTCAAGAGGCCGTGACGAGGGAGCTAAACAGCATTCCGGTCCAGGCATTCCTGGAGGCGTACGAAAACTGGAAAACTCGTTGGCAGCAGTGTGTAGATGCGGAAGGGTGCTACCTTGAAAAATTCTAATCGTTTGTTCTATTCCCATGAATAATTTTTTTTTTTTTAAATGAGTCCTACTACTTTCAGAACAGACCATGTACATTGTTCATTACTGTGTACAGTAATAGTTTTCATGTCTACAAGATAGAAACTCTTCAACTGGTGCAAGAAATCTGCTTCAGTGTTTGTTCACTCTCAATGGTTAAAAAACAACCAATCAACCAACCAACCAACCAACCAAACCAACCAAAACCAAACCAACCAACCAACCAAAAAAAAACCCACAAGTTATTTCTTATATTTAAACAGAATTTCTTGTATTTCAGTTTGTGCCCGTTGCCTTTCGTCCTTGATACCACTGAGAAGATTCTGATTCTGTCTTCTTTACACCAATCCACATCATTACGGATTGAATACTTTGAAAAGTTTGATTATGATCAAGATATCAAAATTCAAGGTTATGAATCAAGATACTGTCGTGATTCTGCTCGAGTGGGCAGCCGAGCTCCACCACAGCCACTCTCTCACTCCCCCTCCTAAAAGAGGAATGGGGAGAAAATATGTGAAAAGGGCTCAAGGGTTGAGATAAGGACGAGAAAATCACGCAATAATTATTGTAACGGGCAAAACAGACTCAGCATAAGAAGATAGTAAGATTTATTGCTCATTACTAACAAGCTAGAGAAGTGAGAAACAAAGGAAAGAAACCAAAAGCACCTTCCCCCCCCCATCCACCCTCTTCCACCTCCTCCCCCCAAGCGGTGCAGGGGAACGGGGAAATGGGGGTTATGGTCAGTCTACAGCACTTCTTCTCTGCCGCTCCTTCTCGGTCACTCTCGTCCCCTGTGCTGTGGGGTCCCACCCACGGGATGCAGTCCTTGATGAACTGATCCAGCGTGGGCTTCCCACAGGCAGCAGCTCTTCCAGAACTGCTCCAGATATGGGTCCGTAACATGGGGTCCATCCCTCAGGAGAAAACTGCTCCAACCTGGCTCCCCTATGGGCAGCAGCTCCTGCCAGATCACCTGCTCCTTCGTGGGCTCCTCTCCACGGGCTACAGGTCCGGCCCAGAATCTGCTCCGGCAGGGGTCTTCCACAGGCGGCAGCCTCTGTCGGTGCAGGGCCACCTGCTCCACCGTGGTCTCCTCCACGGGCTGCAGCATGGAACCCTGCTCCACCGTGGTACTCCATGGGCTGCAGGGGGACATCCTGCTTCACCATGGTCCTCACCACAGGCCGCAGGGAACTTCTGCTCCGGCGCCTGGAGCACCTCTCCCCCTCCTTCTACACTGACCTTGGCACCTGCAAGGCTGTTCCTCACTCCCTTCACTCTCCCGGCTGCTGTATGGCGCAGCGTTTTTTTCCCTGTCTTAAATGTGCTCTCACAGAGGCGCAAAACAACAGCGCTTATTGGCTCAGCTCTGGAAAACAATGGGGCCCTTCCCAAACATGAGGCAGCTTCTAGATCTTTCTCACAGAAACCACCCCTATGGCCCCCTGCTACCAAAACCTTGCCACGTAAACCCACTACAGATACCAAACCCTCTCCTTTGGACTGCTGAAAGTTTAGGTTGCCTTTGCAATTGGGATTTTAGATAGTCATCTACTATCACTGTGCTAAAAAATATAGTATCTGTAATTTGGTAAATATAAGTCTATGTGTGGGCAATATCCAGAATTTAGGCAAAGAAATACGTCCTGCCTTCTTGACTAATGTATTGCTTCCATCTTCTGTATATATTAGTTTAATAATATTATACAGATTTACTTTTTGCATTCAGTCTGTGTTTGACAGAATTCAGGCAGTTGAAAATATTATGGAAAGCATTATGATGATATAGATAAAAAGGATGCATGGTGTCCTACTGGAGTTTGATTACATCAGCAAGAAAGCATTGATTTCTTTTCACTGAAAACATTGTACTCTCCTCAGATTAGAAAGAGAACAGAACAAAAGCCAAACCAATTTTAAACAAGTTCTATAGCCTCTGCAAATGGATGGAACACCAAGAGAATTTGCCTTCTCTCATGTGATGTCTTCATGAAAGAATGAGAATTTTTAAAGGTTTTAGACTGGGCTCAGTGTATTTGAAAACTTTAAAAAATGCTTTTTTTTTTTTTTTTTTTTTTTTTTAATAGAAGGTCAGTAAAAAAAAAAAGACAAGTGTTTTCAGTTATAAAGATATCTGTAGTCATACAAACTTCTAAAGTCTGTCAGGTGAAATCATACAGACAATACTTATTTCTGTCAATAGACATCTCATTTTCTATTTTTTTTTTTTTTTTTTTTACTGATGTACATTATATTGCTTCTGAGATGCAATGTAATTTTGATTTAAGGAGTAGAGAGAATTATCAAGTATTTTGGAAAAAATAGCACTGTAAGAAACACTTAATGAGACTTAAAAAACACTGGATATGACTATTTAAATACAGACATACTACAATAAGCTAAATGCACTTGAACTTACAGAAGTTACTATTATTCTTTGTTCTTGCAAGACTTTAAGTTGCTTTAACACTTCTAGAGGTAAACATTTTAATTTTCCTTGAAGTATCTGTTCATTTTCAAGAATTTGCCTCAGTAACTGAATTTAAATTGACATGCCAAACCAAGAAAGAATCAATTTACACTAGTTTTATTTAAAATTGTTTAGAAACCCAAAAGAAATCAATTGTTGTGTACATGCACTTTAAATGTCAGCAAATGTGAAATGAAATAAAATGAAATGAAGTGAAATGAAATGAAATGATTTTTTGATAACATCAGGAAAGTCAGTATTTATACTTTAGTTATATTAGAACATTCCCCAATTCCCCATTATACATCATAATCTGTCAGCATTTTATTAGAAACACACGTATTTGACATTCCACAAAAGGTCTGTCTGATTCATGAAATTTTTTCTTAAACAGATTTTGAAATGTGTGTTTAATTTGCTTAGATACAAGAAGTTAATTATTGCATGGGAAGGTTTTTTTTTTTTTTTTTTTTTCCCCTCCATATTCCTCTATCTAATACTAAGTAGTTTTATTTTTGAAAATGAGCTCCTGTTGGCATCTAGCCTGTGGTAAAGTAAAATAATTTTAATCATTAAAAACAGGGAAAGCTGATATTCTGAGTGAGAATATTGAATGATAGATGAATAACATTATAAATACTATGAAGAGAGGACCTCATTAAAGTTCATTACACATTGTAAGATCTGATCAAACTAAAATTAAAATATCTTTTGTTTTCCACTATTATTTATGTTTGTTTCTGTTTATATGAATTTGCTTACAAAGCTCATAAAAGCAAAGCTTGTTCTCCATTTTACTGTCTGTTTTATAAGCCACTGGCCTTGCAAATATCTTGTCCCAAAATAATAAAAATTTCATGTTCTTTTTGAAGTAATTGATGGATTTTCTTCTTAAAGTATCTTCTCTGAACACCTGGAAGACTAGCCACCATTTTACAACATCTTTGAGCAAAAGTCTGAATACAATTTACTTTAAAGAAACTTTAAAGGTTATCTTCTGAGCCAATGAGGACCAGCAGCGACTGATCACAGATTCATAACTCAATGTTCCTTTCAGTGGTAGGGATTTAAGGTAAAAGTTGAGAGACTTAGGATAATCACAGATATGAGATTCTCAAAACTAAAAAAACAACCAACCAAACAAACAACAAGGGACTGATTTTGACAGTATAGTTTTGATAGGCATTAACTTCCACAGCTTTTGCTATATATTCTCAGTCCAGTTTTTCATTTTATTTAAAAACAAAATTCACACATACTAGAATGTAAACAGTATCCTCTATCAGTTTCCCCATGAACAGGGATAAATTTTCTTCTCTGTTACTGTTTATTAATTACACCTGACACCTGATATCAGCTTCTAACAGCAGAAAAACAAAGTGCCCTTTGTTTTACTTGCCATGATCTAAATCCTTTTAGAGCCATTGCTTTCCTGGATATTGTTCCCATTTTTGGGAGTATGGGCACAGTCTTTGTATCTACATGTCTACCATTATATTTGTCTATTTTAAACTCATTTTATTTGAATTATACACAGCTTCTGAAGCAATCATCTGAAATAAATTTTGCTATTGATTTTGCTTTTATTTATTTAGGCAGTAAAATTAACTTTCAGTTAAGATATAGTATTAGGGTGCATATGGAATTTTGCAAAAGGGCACTGCATTCCAAGCTTACAACTACACAAATCAAAATGCCTATTTTATTAATCCCGGCACAAAGGCTTCTGGAGTTCTAGAAGCATTTAGACCATGCTTTTAGGCATACAGTTTAATTTTCAGGTAGTCCAGTGTGGAGCCATGAGGATGACTCCATGATCCTTGTGGGTTCATTCCAACTCAGGATATTCTATGATCCTATTATTCTATTAGGATGAAGGTTGAAGAAAACTGTGCTTCTGCAAAGATTAATCAAGGAAAATTAGTTTGTCCTGGTTATATGAGGGATCTGGGTATCAGCAATAAGTATTTTAAAGCCTGCTTTATTAGTCACAATGTGCTGTGATACATGCTTTGTATGTATTTTGTCATCAGGAAGTACATGGCTAAAAGTAGGTTATTAATATATTTCTTCAATTTTACACAGAAAAATTTAATTCAGATTTTAAGTTGAATTTAAGGTTCTGGCTTTTATTCCAGTGGCAACATGCTCATGAAATGAAGCATCTACTACAACCACCTCTGTAGTGCAGTATTTAAGAGCCAAATACATGACGGTATATAGATGAACTGAACCAGGTAGGAAATGAGAACTATAGCCACACAGAAGATTAAAGAATTGTAGCACTGAATATTGTTAAGATTGATATTTAGGTACCTTGCCACCCAGTTGAGTTCTTAGCCCCACATTAGGCATTCAAGATGAGTCCTAAAAGAAGAACTGAGGGTCTGAATCATTTTTAACGATCACTTTGGATACCAAATTTTAATTCCTAAAAAAGAAAGTTTCTGTTGCCAGTAGAGAAATTAGTTTGTAGAGCTATTTATGAGAGGAAAACCCTCCACCCATACTATATATGTTAAGATAAGGATCAGTGAAAGATAACCTGAAACTCAATATGATATTTCTTATAAAGTGCCTTTTAAAAATAGCTGCCATATTAAAAGCCAACGCCAAGTCAGTCCAGAGCCAGACAACGGGCTCTAGGCAAGGTTTATGTGTAACTCAATGACTAGGTTCATCACATTTTTTCAGCAGAAAAATTCAAAGCTTTTGATAATCCTTTTCTTCTCTCTCTCTACCTGCAATTACTGAAAAATATAAACAAATGATACAGTTACATTGTGATTAGATACAATTCAAATTTAATGTTCCAACTCTCCGAAAACACCTATAAGAAAACATTCCCTGCAAACTAGAGGAATGATTAAGAAGAGATAGTCCATGTGATTTAGGAAGGAGAGGAATAAAATATTACAGAAACACAGAATCACGGAATTGAAGGCATTGGAAGGGACCTTGAAAGATCATAGGGTCCAACCCCCCTGCCAAAGCAAGTTCCTTTGAGCAGGCTGCCCAGGTAGGCGTCCAGATGGGCCTTGAATATCTCCAGAGAAGGAGACTCCACAACCTCCCTGGGCAGCCTGTTCCAGTGCTCCGTCACCCTCACCGTGAAGAAGTTCTTTCACATGTTGGTACAGAACTTCCTGTGCTCTATCTTGTGACCATTACTCCTTGTCCTGTCCCTGCAAACCACTGAAAAGAGGTTGGCCAAATCCCTCTGTCCCCCACACCTCAGGTATTTATATCCATTGATGAGATCCCCTCTCAGTCTTCTTTTCTCCAGGCTGAACAGACCCAGTTCTCTCAGCCTTTCTTCACAGGCGAGATGCTCCAGGCCCCGTATCATCTTTGTGGCCCTCTGCTGGACTCTTTCCAGGAGATCCCTGTCTTTTTTGAACTGAGGAGCCCAGAACAGGACACAGTACTCCAGGTGAAGCCTGACCAGGGCACAATAGAGGCGGGGGGGGGGGGGGGGCGTTCACCTCCCTTTATCTGCTGGCCACACTCCTTTTAATGCACACCAGGATCCCATTGTCCCTCTTGGCCACAAGGGCACACTGCTGGCTCATGGTCAACCTGTCTTCCACCAGGACCCCCTGGTGGAAGGACCCCCCAGGTCCTTCTCCTCAGAGTTCCTCTCCAGCAGGAATATCTTAAAGCAACATTCTTCAGGATGCACCAGTTGTCACTGATAGGTCCATTTTTTTTATATACATAGGGCCTGATTCTCAGGTAAGAAATCAACTTATCCATACTGACTCAGTCATCTGTGTCAAAGTACAAACATAGCTCATTGCATGCAATGGAAGCTCTGTAGTCAGAGCTTTGTGTTAAAGTTTTATTTTGCTAGAGTAAGGCACAGGGTTCTTTTTGCTGTACTCTTCTGATTATACATTTAGTTTCTTTCTCCCAGTGTAAGGAACAGTCACCTCAGAAGAGAGTGAGGTTAAGTAGTACAAACAAGAAGCAGAAGTTTCCTTTCTTCTCAAGTGGATGGAGCAAAATTTATTCATCAGGCAGTGACAAAGACAAAGCTATATACACCAGGTAGGCTCATGAGACATGAGATTTAAATATTCACTTATCAACAAGGGATCAGGTTATCACCTTGCTTCTGTGCATTTAAGAGAGATGTAGGAGGGTGAAAGAATGTGCTGACAGTGTTGATGAATCATGCCAACTCTGTAGAGCTTCTACTTTGGCAGAGAAAACATGAGGCAGGCTGATGGATCTGCTCACTTGCTCACACTCCCTTGTGTAATTCAGTCCTAAAACAACAAGAAACAGAAGCAAGACCATTTACAATGATACTCTAGACATATACCATAGAAAGTGTTCTTTAACAGTTTTTGTCCCTCTCAGAAGTTTGACTTCTGAGATAATGTTGAGCTCCACATGTGAATGTCAGTTCATGCTGCTTGTTATTTTTTGATTACTGTGTTTGTCATTGGGATAAATAAAATTTCACTGCATATAAGCCAGGTAAGGGACAAGTGGTTAGGGTGCTATTATGGGATTTGAGAGTCCTAGCATAAATCCCTGCTCCTCCACCACACAATTTGTGATGAATAATCACGTTCTTGGAGGAATTTCAGGCTAAGGGCTCAGAATAATTTCCCCCACAATACATAGAGGAGTTAGATGCTTCAAAGTGGCTGTCATAAAAAACAGACTGCAAAGTAGGACTGCCATAGAAAAGTAGTCATGAATGCTGAGGAGAGGAATTACAGTATCTTAAATTTCTTCTGTCGCTGAAGTTTGAGTTATTCTTTCCATTCACGATGGGCAAGCTTGAAACTTCTCTCTGTCTTATATTTCAGAACTAGAAGGCAGATCCTACCCTTTTCCCAGGGTTAGCAAAAAGATAGCAACTGTCTGTGCAACAGCTAAAAGGCCAGAATGCTCCATTACCACATGGGTCAGATGAGTTGTTTCCTTTCCTCTGAAAAAGGCTCAAAGCCCACATTTCTTGATTCCCCAGACAGTATACAACAAATTAGATGCTGCTCCATCTTAATGTTAAACATATAGGAGATAACTGCATCCCAGTGCAATTCATGTCTTGATGGGAAGCGTGCCTGAATAGCCTCTTCTTGGCTACATAGAGCTGAAAGATTTAAAAATACCAAAACAAAATTGTGATCGGGGGTGTGACAAGAAAATCAGAGAAGTACATGTGAAAGTGACTGCTTTACGAACTCAAATACCTCAAGAATTGTTAATAACACAAATATTCTGACTTACTTTTTATTGAATTTCTTTTTTAATGAATAATTTATTTTCAGAAAGCTAATTTTTTCCACTCCATAATTCCTAATAACTAAAACTCAGTTGTGTGGTAAGCAATCCTTTACTGTAATTTAGAAGTTTCTTCTTCAGGAAAGGGGAACTTATTTGAGATGAGCAATCTCATATATAGATTGTAGAGCTCCATTACCTCTGAACTAAATATCCTAGTGTGATGTAAATAGCAAAGGGAAACATCATTCATTTCTCCCATTTTATTCTTGCCAGAGTAGTTTGCAAGATTCTGGGTAAGGTCAGCTGTACATGTTCTTATGCAGCACAGGGGCTGCAGCCTTTCCTCTATCATGCAACAGGAAATCTTTTTATCCAGTGTCAAACTATAGACAATCCTACTTATGTGAAAACAGACAGCTGCCAACATACAACACAGGAAATCTTCAGTTTTGTGGAATTTTGTGTGATAGTAAATAAATGTAGAGACAGTCTTATTAAAAGCAGGTGAAAACCTTCAGATTTCCTTAGATTGCAAAATACTTGTATCAAAATTAAATCTCTTTCTCTTTCTCTTTCTCTTTCTTCCTCTTCCTCTTTCCTTCTCTCTGTTCCTGACTTCCTGACTTCCTAAATCAATGTATATTTAAAAATGAACAAAACAAACACTATATTTACTTACTGTTAATTCTGAAATTAAATTTGTTTTCTGGATTTTAGCAGGAAACATATGAATTACAGGGAAAAAATACCTTGTATTTGTAGTGAATATTTTAAAACCCTAGATAAGGAGACTTGCAGTCTTAGTCCTTAGTAAGCATTTGTAAAAATATTTGCCGAGGCTATCGGCTCCGGGGCAGACGCGTTCTGCAGCGGAGCGGGGGATCGGGCCAGGCAGGGCTAATTTTTCCGGCATCGAGCCTACTTGAGGGAGTCGCCAGGACCTGGCAGCCCTCGTGAGGAAGGCTGACGAGGCGAAGGCGGAGCCAGCAGCGCCCCCTCCCCGGCCGTTCAAAAGCTGTCCCTAGGGAGCGCGAGCGACCAGGAGCGCGGCGAAGAGGGCGGGCAAACAGGGCGTGGCGCGGCAGAAGGGAGTGGCGCGGCAGTTAGCGCGGCAGGGCGCGCAGGAAGGGCAGAGCGCTCCCCCTACACGCAAACAACACCTCGTTAACAACAGCCGTAGCTAGGTAATAATGGTCGCCACCAGGCACGGCGCGCTCTCCAGGAAGTCGGTACACACGCAGACCGACTGCCCGTTAAAAAATGCCGCAGTTCAGGTCACCGGGTGCGAGGAGTGTCTGAGCCTGTTGCTGCCATCGGCGGGAGGCAGAGAAACTGCGTGCGTGAGGTGCGAGCAGGTGGATGACCTGGTCCGCATGGTGGCGGAGCTCAAGGAGGAGGTGGAGAGGTTGAGGGCCATCAGGGAGTGTGAGCGGGAGATAGACTTCTGGAGTAACTCCCTGCAGGGCCTTAAGGGGAGGTACCGAGGTGAGACTCCTCAAATGGGGGTGGACCCCCTGCCCTGTAGCCGTCGGGCAGAGGGAGGGGATCTGGGAGTTGAGGAGGAATGGAGACAGGTCCCTGCTCGACATCGCAGGCGACGCCCTCCACTTCCGGCCCCACCTTCCCAGGTGCCCTTACGCAACAGGTTCGAGGCCCTGGAGCTCGACAGACCAGTAGCTGAGGAAGAGGTAGCAAGTGTTCCCAGGAGGATGCCTAGGGCGAGGAGGTCGACTCCACGCCTCAGGACTGCCTCCACCAAGAAAGACAGGAGGGTTATTGTTGTTGGAGACTCGATTCTTAGGGGAACAGAGGGCCCTATTTGTCGGCCTGACCTTACCTGTAGGGAGTGCTGTCTCCCTGGGGCCAGGGTCAGGGACGTTGCCAGGAAGCTTCCCAACCTGGTTCGCCCCTCTGACTATTACCCTCTTTTGATAGTCCAGGCGGGCAGTGACAACATCGAAGAGAGAAGCCTGAATGCTATCAAACAGGACTTTAGGGGACTGGGTCGGTTAGTGGATGGAGCGGGAGTGCAGGTGGTGTTTTCGTCCATCCCTACGGTGGCAGGGAGGGGTACAGAGAGGACACGGAAAGCCCACCTGTTAAACAGGTGGCTCCGGGGCTGGTGCCAACGCAGCAATCTTGGGTTTTTTGATCATGGGGCGCTTTACTCAGCACCTGGCCTGATGGCCGCAGACGGGTCCCTATCTTTTAGGGGAAAAAGGATCCTGGGCCAGGAGCTGGCAGGGCTCATTGAGAGGGCTTTAAACTAGGTAGGAAGGGGGATGGGTCTGAAGCTAGGATTGTTAGGGCTGTGCCAGGGGGAACAATGGCAAGGCCGGAGGATAAGGCAATGGCCCAGCTGAAGTGCATCTACACCAATGCACGCAGCATGGGTAACAAACAGGAGGAGCTGGAAGCCATCGTGCAGCAGGCAGGCTACGACTTGGTTGCCATCACGGAGACGTGGTGGGACCAGTCTCATGACTGGAGTACTGCAATGCCTGGCTATAAGCTCTTCAGAAGGGACAGGAAGCACAGAAGGGGTGGTGGTGTGGCTTTCTATATTAGAGAGTCTTTCGAGGTTGTAGAACTCGAGGCTGGGAACGACAAGGTCAAGTCCCTTTGGGTTAGGATCGGCAGGGACAACAAGGCTGGTGCCCTGGTCGGGGTCTGCTATAGACCGCCAAACAGAGATGAGGAGACGGATGACGAGTTCTACAGGCAGCTGACAGAAGTTGCAAAATCGTCAGCTCTTGTACTCGTGGGGGACTTCAACTTCCCTGACATATCCTGGAAGCACAACACAGCCCAGAGAAAGCAGTCTAGGAGGTTTCTGGAGAGCGTGGAAGATAGCTTCCTGACGCAGCTGGTTAGTGAACCTACTAGGTGTGATGTCCCGCTAGACCTTCTCTTCACAAACAGAGAAGGACTGGTGGAAGATGTGATTGTCGGGAGCTGTCTTGGGCAGAGTGACCACGAAATGGTGGAGTTCACTATTCTTGGCAAGGCCAGGAAGAGGACCAGTAAAACCGCTGTATTGGACTTTCAGAGGGCTGACTTTGAGCTGCTCAGGACACTAGTTGGTGGAGTCCCTTGGGAGGCGGTTCTGAAGGGCAGAGGGGTCCAGGAAGGCTGGGCGCTCTTCAAGAGGGAAATCTTAATGGCGCAGGAACAGTCTGTCCCCAAGTGCCCAGAGATGAGCTGGCAGGGAAGAAGACCGGCCTGGCTCAACAGAGAATTGTGGCTTGATCTTAGGAGAAAAAAGAGGGTTTATAAGCTTTGGAAAAGTGGGCAGGCCACTAGGGAGGACTTTAAGGGTGTAGCGAGGCTGTGCAGGGACAAAATTAGGAAGGCCAAAGCTCATCTGGAGCTCAATCTGGCTACTGCCATTAAAGATAACAAAAAACGTTTTTATAAATACATCAACACAAAAAGGAGGACTAAGGAGAATCTCCATCATTTACTGGATGCGGGGGGAAACTTAGTTACAAGAGATGAGGAAAAGGCGGAGGTGCTCAATGCCTTCTTTGCCTCAGTCTTTAGCGGCAATACCGGTTGTTCTCTGGATACTCAGTACCCTGAGCTGGTGGAAGGGGATGGGGAGCAGGATGTGGCCCTCACTATCCACAAAGAACTGGTTGGTGACCTGCTACGGCACTTGGATGTGCACAAGTCGGTGGGGCCGGATGGGATCCACCCAAGGGTACTGAGGGAACTGGCAGAGGAGCTGGCCAAGCCACTATCCATCATTTATCAGCAGTCCTGGTGATCTGGGGAGGCCCCAGTTGACTGGCGGCTAGCAAATGTGACGCCCATCTACAAGAAGGGCAGGAGGGCAGACCCAGGAAACTACAGGCCTGTCAGTTTGCCCTCAGTGCCAGGGAAGCTCATGGAGCAGATCCTCCTGAGAGTCATCACGCAGCACTTGCAGGGCAAGCAGGCGATCAGGCCTAGTCAGCATGGGTTTATGAAAGGCAGATCCTGATTGACGAACTTGATCTCCTTCTATGACAAAGTGACGCGCTGGGTGGATGAGGGAAAGGCTGTGGATGTGGTCTACCTTGACTTCAGCAAGGCTTTTGACACCGTCTCCCACAGCATTCTCCTCAAGAAACTGGCTGCTCTTGGCTTGGACTGGCGCACGCTTCGTTGGGTTAGAAACTGGCTGGATAGCCGGGCCCAAAGAGTCGTGGTGAATGGAGCCAAGTCCAGTTGGAGGCCAGTCACTAGTCACAGCAGGTCTAGGGAGGTGATCGTCCCCCTGTACTCAGCTCTGGTGAGGCCGCACCTCGAGTACTGTGTTCAGTTTTGGGCCCCTCACTACAAGAAGGACATCGAGGTGCTTGAGCGAGTCCAGAGAAGGGTGACGAAGCTGGTGAGGGGCCTGGAGAACAAGTCCTACGAGGAGCGACTGAGGGAGCTGGGCTTGTTCAGCCTGGAGAAGAGGAGGCTCAGGGGTGACCTTATTGCTCTCTACAGATACCTTAAAGGAGGCTGCAGCGAGGTAGGGGTTGGTCTGTTCTCCCACATGCCTGGTGACAGGACGAGGGGGAATGGGCTTAAGTTGAGCCAGGGGAGTTTTAGGTTAGATGTTAGGAAGAACTTCTTTACTGAAAGGGTTGTGAGGCATTGGAACAGGCTGCCCAGGGAAGTGGTGGAGTCACCATCCCTGGAAGTCTTCAAAAGACGTTTAGATGTAGAGCTTAGGGATATGGTTTAGTGGGGACTGCTAGCGTTAGGTCAGAGGTTGGACTCGATGACCTTGAGGTCTCTTCCAACCTAGAAATTCTGTGATTCTGTGATATGTTATTATCTGAAATGTGACAAACATTTAAGAGTAAGTTTTATGCTAATAAGAATTTCACTGGCTTCACTAAACAATGTTGCATTTAAAAAAAATCTCATGGTATAGCATGGATCAAAACTCGAAACTCAAAATCAAAACTACTAGTGTTCATTCACTGTAGTCAGTGAACAATCTCACAAAACTGAAAATGGACACGTTTTGTTTTGTTTATTTTTTGAAGCAGAGTGGGAAAAGAAACAAACAAACATCTCTCTCCCTACAACAACCCCCCCAAAATAACAACAACAAAAAACCTTTCACTCAGTCAGCAAGGTACCTCATGATGATGTATTTCAAGCCTGGAGGTGAAACAATCTGTCTGCATCATGAACTGAGAGATTAGCTAAAGGTGCTGAACAGTCAATATGCAGTGCAGAGCTGTTAAGAAAATGATTACAGACAGAATCTTATAGTGTAAACATGGGTACCTTTTAAATTGATATTAATTCTAATCAATAATTATTAAGAGCTGTCTGGTGTTAAAATGTATGACAAGATTAGCTTAAGCTATAGTAAAGACAGCTGGGTTATGAGTTTTGCCAAAATATGTGAAACTGCTAGTGCAGTAGATGCTACCTTTAAAAACATCTCACTCTGCCAGGAGGGTAAACATGCTGCAATCATTGAATAGTTTGCATTTTGGCCTGTTCAAAACAACATTGACTAGAGCTGCCAGCATGTCACCAAAATTAGAGTAATATGATAGAATTAGCAAAAAATCAGGGATAACTTCTCAGGTTAAATTCCAGAGAGTGATAAATTTGTGCAAATCGTATTAGGCTCTTCAGGGACCACACCACAGTCAGGATTTGTTCTGCTACTATTTTTAATAAGTAGTGGAGTCATTTTTGACAACGTTAATTACAATGGTACAAGTTTATTCTAGTATGCTCCTTTTTTCCCTAAATAGAAAAAGTTCCCTCTCTCCTCCCACCTATAATATAGACAAAGTTGAAATACTTCATTTACAAAAATAATATTCACCTAAGTTTCAGTGTTAAACCCAAAATGTAACTCTGAATGTTTATGTTTTCTTCTTTTTTCTTTTTCCATTGCCATGACTGCTTCCTTTTTTTAGAGGGGGCAGTACAGTCCATAGGACTTAGTATTAGGAAGGAGCCTGTGATCATTTGAGAAGCAAAGGGAGTCTGAAAGTACTAAGGAACACTTTGCTCATATACATACACATACATACAAAATCACAGAATCACAGAATCGTCTAGGTTGGAAGAGACCTCCATGATCACCTAGTCCAACCTCTGACCTAACACTAACCAGTCCTCCACTAAACTGTATCACTAAGTTCAACATCTAAACGTCTTTTGAAGGCCTCCAGGGATGGTGACTCAACCACTTCCCTGGGCAGCCCATTCCAAAGCTTAACAACCCTTTCAGTAAAGAAGTTTTTCCTAATATCCAACCTAAACCTCCCCTGGCGCAACTATTGGTACAAGCTTATTCTGCCTCGTCCTGTCACCAGGCCCATTGGAGAATAGACCAACCCCCACCTCACTAATGTACATTAATGTACCTATAGAGAGTAACAAGGTCGCCCCTCAGCCTCCTCTTTTCCAGGCTGAAAAATCCCAGCTCCTTCAGCCACTCCTTGTAAGACTTGTTCTCAAGACCCCTCACCAGCTTTGTCACCCTTTCCTGGACTTGCTCAAGCACCTCGATGTAGTGAGGGCCCAAAACTTAACACAGTACTCAAGTGCAGCCTCACCAGAGCTGAGTACAGGGGGACAATCACTTCCCTAGCCCTGCTGGCCACACTGCTTCTGATACAAGCCAGGATGCTGTTGGCCTTCTTGGCCACCTGAGCACACTGCTGGCTCATATTCAGCCGACTATCCACCATCACTCCCAGGTCCTTCTCTGCCTGGCAGCTCTCCAGCCACTCATCTCCCAGCCTGTAGCTCTGCTTGGGGTTATTGCGCCCCAGGTGCAGGACCCGGCACTTGGCCTTGTTGAACTTCATGCAGTTGACCTCAGCCCATCGGTGCAGCCTATCCAGATCCTCCTGCAGAGCTTTCCTACCCTCAAGCAGATCGACACACGCACCTAACTTGGTGTCATCTGCAAACTTACTGAGGGTGCACTCAATGCCCTCATCCAGATCATCGATGAAGATATTAAAGAGAACCGGCCCCAGTACCAAGCCCTGGAGGACACCACTAGTGACTGGCCTCCAGCTGGATATAACTCCATTCACCACAACTCTTTGGGCCCGGCTATCCAGCCAGTTTTTAAGCCAACAAAGCGTATGACATTCCAAGCCACGAGCAACCAGTTTCTTGAGGAGAATGCTGTGGGAAACTGTGTCAGCTCAATATCCTTGTAGTGAGAGATACAAAACTGAACATACTGCTCAAGAAGTGGTCTCATCAGTGCCAAGTGGAAGGGGACAATCACTTCCCTAGCCTTGCTGGCCACACTATTCCTGTTACATGCCAGGATGCACTGCTGGCTCATGTTCAACCGCCTGTTGACCAGCATCCCCAGCAATTTTTCTGACGGGCAGCTTTCCAGGCATTCTTCCCCAAGTTTATATTGCTGCACAGGGTTGTAATTACCCAAATGCAGGAGTCAGCATTTAGCCTTGTTGAATGTCATGCAGTTGGACTTGGCCTAGGGATCCAGTCTATCCAGATCCTTCTGCAGAGCCTTCCTACACTAAAGGAGAATGATTGTCATTCCCAGACCCCCAGCTTGGTGATGTCTACAAACTTACTGAGGGTGCACTCAATCCCATCATCAAGATTGATGATAAAAATGTTAAACAAAACTGGCCCCAGTACTGAGCCGTGGGGACCACTACTTGTGAACAGCTGCTAACTGCATTGGATCCTATTCACAACAACCCTTTGGGACCGCCTGCCCATACCTCCCTTCCTCCCTTGCTCCCTATCTCCCTCTCTCTCTTCTTCCCTCCTTTCCTCTTTCCCTCCATCCCTCCATTTTTTTTGCCCAGCAAACCATACATCTGTTCAAGTCAGGAGAAGCCATTTTCTCCAGGAGAAGGCTGTGGGAAATAGTATCAAATGCTTTGCTAAAGTCCAAATAAACTATATCCACGGCCTTTCCCTCACCTACTAAACCAGTAATCTTATAGAAAGAGATCAGGTTAGTCTATCAGGACCTGCCTTTCTTAAATCCAATATACTAAACTAAAATGTTGTCCTCTCATCTCCAAAGTGTTCCTTTCTTTTTTATTCAATACTATCTTACATTTATTTACAGGAACAATGTGACCTGTTTTAGAATTATTTTTAAGAAATATACATTAATATCATAAGCAATGATAGAATGAAATCAAGAATGAAAGTGTTGGTGTATTATGTTTCCCTCAAATTTTAGAAATTGTCTGTAAGTATCCTTAAAATGAAAACAGTGTATAAAAGTGTAGCCTATTGTAAGTAAATCCAGTGCAGAAAAGCTTGCGACTTATGTTTGTTCTTTCCCACTTAACAACACTGCATAGTGTCGTGGTTCCGCTCGAGTGGGCAGCCGAGCTCCACCACAGCTACTCTCTCACTCCCCCTCCTCAAAGAGGAATGGGGAGAAAATATGTGAAAAGGGCTCAAAGGTTGAGATAAGGACAAGAAGATCACGCAGTAATTATTGTAATGGGCAAAACAGACTCAACATAAGGAGATAGTAAGATTTATTGCTTATTACTAACAAGCTAGAGAAGTGAGAAAAAAAGGAAAAAAAAACAAAAGCACCTTCCCCCCCCATCCACACTCTTCCACCTCCTCCCCCCGAGCGGCGCAGGGGAATGGAGGAATGGGGGTTACGGTCAGTCTACAGCACTTCTTCTCTGCCGCTCCTTCTTGGTCACTCTTGTCCCCTGTGCTGTGGGGTCCCACCCACGGGATGCAGTCCTTGATGAACTGATCCAGCGTGGGCTTCCCACAGGCAGCAGTTCTTCCAGAACTGCTCCAGATATGGGTCCATACCACGGGGTCCATCCCTCAGGAGAAAAATGCTCCAACCTGGCTCCCCCACAGGCAGCAGCTCCTGCCGGGTCACCTGCTCCTTCGTGGGCTCCTCTCCACGGGCTACAGGCCCAGGCCAGAATCTGCTCTGGCAGGGGTCTTCCACAGGCGGCAGCCTCTGTCGGTGCAGGGCCACCTGCTCCACCGTGATCTCCTCCACGTGCTGCAGCATGGAACCCTGCTCCACCGTGGTACTCCATGGGCTGCAGGGGGACATCCTGCTTCACCATGGTCCTCACCACAGGCCGCAGGGGACTTCTGCTCCGGCGCCTGGAGCACCTCTCCCCCTCCTTCTACACTGACCTTGGCACCTGCAAGGCTATTCCTCACTCCCTTCACTCCCCCGGCTGCTGTGTGGCGCAGCGTATTTTTCCCTGTCTTAAATATGCTCTCACAGAGGCGCAAAACAACAGCGCTTATTGGCTCAGCTCTGGAAAACAATGGCGCCCTTCCCAAACATGGGGCAGCTTCTAGATCCTTCTCACAGAAACCACCCCTATGGCCCCCTGCTACCAAAACCTTGCCACGTAAACCCTGCTCAGCCCTGGTGAGGCCACACCAAGAGAACTGTGTCCAGTTCTGGGCTACCCAGTACAAGAGGGACATGGAGCTACTGGAGCAAGCCCAGTGGAGGGCTACTAAGATGATGAGGGGACTGAAGCAGCTGTCATACGAGGAGAGGCTGAGAGAGCTGGGCCTGTTTAGTTTGGAGAAGAGGAGGCTGAGAGGGGATCTCATCAAAGGGTGTAAGTATCTGATGGAGGTGTGTCAAGAGTACAGGGCCAAAATTTTCAGTGATGTCCAGTGACCGGAGACAACCTGAAACACAGGAAGTTCCATCTGAATGTGAGAAAGCACTTTGGTACTGTGAGGGTGACAGAGCACTGGCACAGGCTACCCAGAGAGGTTCAGAAGTCTCCTTCTCTGGAGATACTCAAAACCCGCCTGGATGCCATCCTGTGCAATATGCTGTAGGTGATCCTGTTCAGCAGGGGGGTTGAACAAGATGATCTTGAGAGGTCCCTTCCAACCTCAGCCATTCTGATTCTCTGACTGTGGATCAGAAAATGAAATTCCTTTACACATTAAACTGAGGAGACAGAAAAGAAATTCAAGTTAGCTAGTACCTGTTTCATGTTTTTGTTTGTTTGTTTGTTTGTTTGTTTTTTGTTTGTTTGCTTACTTTTTAAGGGAAAAGAACTTAGAAAAAGTGCTACTTAAAACTGTAATATATTAGGAATTTTTGAGCTAATTCACAGAATTACAAACCAACTCATTACTCTTATAAGCTATAAAGTCTGAAGAATATGTATTCCGTAGTAATAACATTTGTCCATGTTTATAAGGCCATTGATTACTCAATGAATCTGTAAATCCAAACAGCTTCTCTACAGAATCATGAAAAAGAAAAAATTCTGGATTGTTTTACCAAAACAAAAAAGACATAACCAACCTGAAGAGAAAGCTCTTCTTTCATTTTTAAATTTGAATTCTAAATTCCTTCAGAAATAAAATAGACACTTTTACAATTGCTTAAGTGCAAAATAAAAAAACAAAAAACAAACAAAAAAAAACGTCAAAATGTCATTGCTTAGGAAAAAATATTGGTATGTGGTATGTTTGCACCATTGGCTTTTTGTGAACACATTCTAGAGAAGAAGAGTCTGGAGATCATATGTTTTTTCATGGCTCGATTTTATTATGCATGATGGAAATTATAATAAACAGCATGCAATAGAGTTCTAAAACAGTCAGCAAAGCCAAACACCCAGAATTTGCCAGCTTCAGATGTCTTACACTGCTTCACCGGACTTAATTTTTTAACCCAGTAATAATAATAATAACAACAACATCAATAACAACAACAACAACAAAACACAGGAAGGAGCTTTACTCAACATAAGTAAAAACTGCATACTTGATCATGGAATCATAGAATCTGTTGGGTTGAAAGGGACCTTAAAGATCATCTAGTTTCAAGCCCCCTGACAGGGGCAGGGGCACCTTCTATGAGATCAGATTGCTCCAAATTGGCCTTGAAGACTTCCAGGGATGGGGCATCCACAACTTCTCTGGACAGCGTGTTCCAGTGCCTCACCAGCCTCAGAGTAAAGAATTTCTTCCCAATATCTAACCTCAGTCTACCCTCTTTTAGTTTTAAACCATTACTCCTTGTCCTATCATTGCATTTTTTTTTATTATTATTTTTTTTGTAAGGTCAGGAAAATGCTGAAATATATATATATATATATTTTAATATACTAATATTTCTCGCATTTTGGAACTCAGCAAATATTGAACTCTTCCTCCCTCTCCCCTTGTCCTCCTCCTCCCCCCCCCTGCCCCCCTTTTTCAAGGTCATCCAATGTAGTGCAGAATTCAGAATTTGAATTTGAAATACCTGATTTTTTTTTAATCCAGCATGAAGGCTGGATTCTGGAGTTTGGCCAGTTTAGCCACTCTGTCAACACATGAATTCTGCTAAAATGAAAAAACAAACAGACAAACAAACAAAAAACCAGCAACAACAAAAGACACATACATCTGTGCAGTTTCTGCAAATCTGATCTAATATATGGCCTGTTATTCATGTTTACTAAGGGATACACTTGGATAAATTTCACTCTTTAATAATTCTAACATTTTTGCAATAATATACAAGCTTACTTCAATGTTCTTTAATCTCAAGCTTTTTTATGGAAGTGTCCAATTTGTGTGCTTGTCAGAGCCATAGATGAAGCCCATTTCCCTTGCTTCCTTTATTTTCTGCAGCATTAATGAAAGAAATAGTCAAGGTCTCAAATAGGGAGGGTCAGCTTGACCAGTAGCACATCGTTGCCCTGTAAATGAACAGGAATATCAAGTCAAGATAACGAGGGAAAGAAATAACACTGAGACTAACCTAAAGCAGAAATAGCCCCCGTGTTGACTTGAAGAGAGGACCTGAAGAGTCCATCTCTCTGGATGAGACTCTGGCAGACAGTGTCAGATTTCTCCAGCTGGAAATGTGCTGCAAATTTGTGTTTGGAGCTGTTAGATCCTACCTCCATGTCAAGAGAGCAAGAGATAGAGGATACTGCAAAGTGACAGGTCTCACTAATCCTCATCTATGGACCCTCCCTCAGTACTCTAAAGAGGTCAATAAAAAGAAAGATGTTATTGATAAGAGAAGAGAGCAGGTAAATAGCTGAAAGACCTAGGAGACTAATCAACTTAATACACCATGTGAGAGCAGAGAAACAAATGAAATATTTGTGTGAGTCTGGAAAACCAAATGAAAGCCTTTTTTTTTTTTTTTTTTCCCCTTATAAAATTATGAGAAAGGATAACAGAAAAGTATTAAAATGTCAATTAAGATTGAAATATGTGTATGCCATGTCCAGATGACATGGTAGAATGGTGATTTACATTACACATGGCTAGGTTAAGTAAATGTCACGGAAACCAGAATATTTTGGACCAAAATGACCTGATGGAGAACTGTGAGAGAGTTTCTGCTGGGGATGTTAAAATCTGCTTCTAGTTCCCACATTTTGATCTAACTATATCAATATTATTAGAGATTAAATGTTGACGGGAGCCATGTCATTATGAAAACTTCAAACTTTTGAAATATTTACAGACCACTTGGGAAATTACTTGTTGAAATGCAGAAGATAAGTTAAAAAGCTGCTGGTACAAGAATTGTGAAATAGATAAGAAACTGTGCTGGGGTTGATAACTGAGTGTGTTGAAACAAATGTATACTTGAAGGAAGTCACAGTGACTTTCACAAGGACTCTAAGATAGTTTACCTTGTTGTTGTTGTTCAGACTTTGGCACACAAACTGGAGCTTTTATAGTTCCAGTTTATACAAAACTGAAGTTTAGCTGTAGTAGCTAAACTGAAAGGAACAGTTTATGTAGGAAGGATTAAAAAAATATACAGTAGGAATTAAGTGCTTTTATGAGAGGAAAAATTAAATGGAATGATATTTAATAACAGAACTTAAAATATCTATGTAGATTTTGTACTTGGATGTTAACATTTTTTTGTTCCCTGTGCCATGAAGATTGTTATCAACAGAAAGAAAAATTGAATTCTGTCTGAGCCCAATGAGTGCAGATGGCAAATGTGATACTACATTTCAGGACCCCTCATGTAGGCACCAGAGTTAAAAACAAAAACAGAAACAAAAACGACAAGATTGAAGTTACAGCTTGATAAATTAAGGAATAAAATATGTTGCATGGTTGACTGCTGCACTTTGAGACTGAGCTTAGTGACCCCAGCAATTCTGAAACAAAACTGCATTATTCCAGCATCTTATTTTCCTGTCCCTCCTTTCCAGATCACTGTGACCCTAGGGATTACAGGGTACATCCTTAGGTGTATTTTGTTCAGGAGGGCTGAATGGTTGCCCTTCTTCTGTAGCACTACTTGGAAATAACATGAACTTTACAGTGATACTGTGTGATCCTAGTAAAAATTTCATTCATACTGTGCTGAATACAAGTCATAATCAAGGCATACACAGAAAGTACACATTTGATGGAAGGTGGGAGACGAGACATACAGAGCAAGCAGTCATCAGTGAATGATAACTGAATTAGGAAAAAATTGACATTTGTTTCTGAAATCTGTTTGTGTTCTTTTTATTTTGACATCTGTAAGCATAAATAAGTTAAAAAAATAGCCATGTGACTAAGTTATTTATGACTTCATTTGCTTAAATTATTCACTTTCAGAATTTAGTGATATGAAATACAGTATATTTATATTATGATTGCCATAAATTCCAGTATGCTACCTTCTAAATTAGCAATATATGTGTGTGTGTATATATATATATATATACATGTATATATATATATACACATACATATTCTGAAAACACAATACTTTGTTAAACATACTCTGGTTTCAAATGAGATATAGTAGGATAATGTCTAAGAAAAGACTAGATCTGAGCTTAGGTAAAATTTTATGGTGTAAAGTATCCAGAAACACAAATAAAGATCTCAAGGGATCTAAAAAATAAAAAATAAAAAATAAAATTAAATTAAAAAAAAAAATAATAAAAAGCTCCTTAAAATGAGGATCCAAATCCTACTTATTTAGAGGCAGGCTTTCTGCTCTAAATATGACACTTCTGCTGTTACTTACCTCAGAGATTTGGATATCTAGTTCACATACAAAGAATGTAATAGATGAACTGTTGTAAAATACTAATGAGTCAGCAACTCAAGAATAAGATCACAAAAAGAAATGATCTATTCTTTTGTTTTCGTCAGATGAATTTTTGGGTCCTCCACTTAATATTGTTTCCTATACACGTAGTAAGTTTAAATGGCAAGGTTTTGACAGAGGGGGGCAGCAGGGGTGGCCTCTGTGAGAAGAATCCAGGAGCTCCCCCATGTTAGTAAAAGCTAGTTTTAGCCAGCTCCAAAAGGACCCACTGCTGCCCAAAGTGAAGCCAATAAGTGATGTTGTTTGTGCTTCTCTGAGAGCAGATTAAAGGAAGGAAGAAAACAGCAACAACAAAAACTGCAGTGCAACAGCAGCTGTAAGAGTGAGGAGAGACAATCAGCCCTTCAGCCCCCAAGGGCAGTGCAGCAGGAGGGCAGGAGGTGCTCCAGGCTCACAGCAGCAGTTCCCCTGCGGGCTGTGCAGGGAGAGGCCCCTGGTGGAGCAGGCTGTCCCCCTGCAGCCCATGGGTCCCACATGGAGCAGATCTCCACGCTGTAGCCCCCCCATGGGTGGAGGAGCCCCCGGTGGAGCAGGTGGATGTGGCCTGGAGGAGGCTGCGGCCCATGGAGAGCCCCCGCAGGAGCAGGCCCCGGGCCAGAGCTGCAGCCCGTGGAGAGGAGCCGACACAGGAGCTCCTCTGGGGAGTGGGGGGAGCTGACGCCCACCTGTGGGGGACCCGTGCTGAGTCTATTTTGCCCATGACAGTAATTGTTGAGTGATCTTCCTGTCCTCATCTCAACCCTTGAGCCCTTTACACTGGCCCTTGAACCCTTTTCCCCCTTTCCCTTTGAGGAAGGGGAGTGAGAGAGCAGTTTTAATGGAGCTCAGCTGACCAGCTGGTAAAACCACCACAACACACTATTATGAAAGAAAAGTACACAGATGTTTGTGCTGCTTTCCCAGCAGCTTCTCTGATCCTTGTTAATTTATTGCAGTTTTTACACATCACCTCAAAATTTCAAGAGGCAAAGATTATCACCAGGCTTAAGGTGTCAACTGATATCATTCTTGATTGTGTGGGAATTTAGAGTAGAGTAAGGATCCAGGTGGGCAACATCAGTGTGGTCCAGCTAGCCTTTTAAATTATGAATTAATAGGATGCCTTTTATGATAATATCCATTTTTACTGTAAAAATCTCAAGTTAAAATTTTTCATTGTGTTTGACAGCTAATGTACATTCTTGAGTTTATGTATTATTTGTATAATGTGTAAGGTTTAAAGCAAGTTGCTAGATAAAACAGACCTCTGTTTATAACTATATTAAAGAAAAAAAAAATAGATTCTTATCATGTAGAGCATTTCTGAGTGCATTACTTTTCAGATGATGGAAATCAAACTGTACATTTCTGACACATAATTAAAATATTCCTGGTAATGTTATAATACAGACTGTTCGTTTTGGCCATTACCATAAGTTATAGTGCTATAAAACATGGATTAAGATGTGCATGGTTCTCTGTTTAAATTGCAGCTCTGCAATTATTCTCTATTTAAGTTCTAAATAAGTGTCAAAATTCTAAATTTATATATATGCAGTATTACTAGAAAGAAACTAAAGTGAGGTCTGTGAGTACAGATGCAAATAATGTGTTTGTTTTACTTAACTAGGTTGTAATTCAGACTCTTTAGGCTCTGGTCTTGCCGGGAAAACCACAGAGCTGTGTCAGGATATTGGTTGATACCAGCAAAAGGGTTTTCCTGTCTGTCTGAGGAAATTCTTCCTAATGTTAAAACTAAACCTTTCCAGGTGCAACTTGAGGTTGTTTCCTCCTGCCATTTCAGTTGTCCTCTGAGAAAAGAGACCCATACCCTCCACACTGCAATGACACTCTCCTTACTGGAACATTCATTAAAGGTAACATACAGGGCTAAAGCATACCCTAGATGGGGTATATACCCTATACCCTGGGACATGTCTGAAGGTCTAAACAGTAGGAAAATATACTTGACATACAGTGAAGATAGAGTGCTAATATCTAAAGAATTTTACCATTAAAAAGCTAGATGGTCAGGTCCATAAAGTAAAAATGCATAAATTCAGAGATATTTCATATTTTGTGTTCACTATTTAGATTGTGATTGTTTTCTGACTCCAATATTTGTATAACGTGTAAGGCTCATACAGGTCTGAGACATGTAGACTACACTAGAATTTGAGGGCTTTGGAGAGCTTCCCAACTTCTTGGTCTAGTACACGGCGCATACTGAAACAAGCCCTAGATCTACACTGGCATCTCACATCTCTGTGAACATGGGAAAATAAACAACCCAAAACCTGGGTGGGTTGGTGGGCTGGCTGGAAAAGAGCCTTGATAAGCTCTGTCCCGGTGCCAGTGGAAATGTCTCAGGAATCAAGAGTATGAACCACACTATGGAGTGCTCCTGCGTTTCTGCATAGACATAGCCTTTGGCAGCGCAGCATAGTAATAACAGTAACAAATGTAATGCAGCCAAGGGAATAACAGACATATCTACTTGATCAAGCAGTGGGAGAAAACAATGCAGAGGAAATGCAAAGTATTTGTGTATTCATGTCATTGTTATATATACCAGTTAGCAGTAAATACACTGATTTAAATATATGTGTGTAGATGTGTGTTTCTGTAGAGATATATACACATGCATATGTACAGCCTCAGTGGTGCTTATCACTATAGTTTGAGCACCTCATACATATTAATGGATTTAGCCTCAAAATACCCTCGGGAAGTAGAGAATTATTATCATTATAAAAAGAAGAAATGTAATACATTGCAGCATGAAGTAAAGAGTAGGAAAAAATACTGCTAGAAAAAAAAAAGGGGGGGGGGTAACCAAAAAGATTCTGCAGAGAGGCTAAGATTAAAACCAGAAATGTTTAAAGTGCAGTAATTGAACATTACAGAACAGTAGGTCTCTGAAGAAAATAGGCAGGGCAGTTTCTGACAGTGCAGGGAGACATTGCAGTGTTTTAAGATTCTGTGCATAGCTATTTGTATCTCAGGATTGTCCAGTATATATAGATCTCAGTGTATTTTCTTGCAAGCACATCGTAAGTTTTAGCCATTAGTAGGAAACACATGAATAAATATTTTTAATAATATCAAGCATATATACTGAGTCTTTCACAGTGCAAAGATGCTGTAAATCTGCCATCTGGGAGTCTCTTACCTAGATGTTTTCATCTTCCCCAATACTCCAGACACCCCTTTCTGGAACCTGGCTATTTTACTTAGAAGTCCAGACCCTTTAAAACTTTGGTTAGTTTAACGATAAATAAAAATCTCCAACAATATTTAAGATATCAAAAGACTTCAGAAGTGTCTCAAAATATCCAAAATGCTTCATCAAATTTTCTAGGAGTGAGCATTTCTTAAATCATTTTATAAACACATTTCTGTTGAATTCATCTCCTGTGGGACATTTCCAGTCCCTGCAGCCCTTTACAACAAGAGTAAGACTCAGGATACTTCTAAATAATATACTCTTCTGTCCCTTATCTGGCTGCAAGAACTTATAGAAAAAAGTGTTTTCCACACTTTTTGCAGTCAATGTTCATTCTTTACTTTTCAATTGCCATGTAGACCACCTACATAAATCTACGGGTTTGAACCTATCTCCGTGACCTTGACGTTTTGTGGAGATATACTTGGACAGATATATTTTGCATATTATTTAGCATATATATTTATAAAAACAAAACAAAACAAACAAACCACCAACACCAGCAACAACAACAACAAAAAAAAACACCACAAAACAACACAAACCGAACAACAAAAAAAAATAATTGCAGAGAGATTGACATTACAGATTGTTGACATTACAGATTTTACTTTTGTTCTCACCCCAGTTTTCAGCTTTCTTGTTATGACATTGTCCTAATAAGCAGTAAAAATATCTCTAAAGCTATTTTTTTAATAGGAATTAACAACTTAAGAGTGACCTGAAATTTGGTTGCATCTGTTACATCCTGCTTGTTGGTACTGACTTGCATTTAGTTTCATGCAGCTCACTGTGTCATAGGTTTTTGTAAGTATCCTGTAACTGTGTGTACTTAAAAATGACAAATGAAGTATCTTCTTGCGTTTGTGTTATCCAGAGCAGTGGACATATCCCAGTGAACTGAAGGTAGTTGTTAATTCAGTGCAGTGCCGATACTTCCTACTGTATTATTTACTGTCATTTGGAAGTCCTTTGTGTTTACTACTCATTTACAGACATGTTGATCAGCAATTTAATTTCTTTCCACTGAGTATCTTATTTTATAGTGGTGAAATATCATTTCCTGAATCTAATATATTGTAGTTCCGGGGAAAAAAAAATCAGCAAGAAAGAGAGCAAGGGAAATTAGACTGTATATATAAATTAGTTTAATGGTATTTATTTTTATCTACAAACACATATATTAAAACTTAAAATATTGGGATAATCTTTTCCTGACGTGTCAAAATGCATGCATCTAGTTCTTATCAAGAATAATTGTTTTAGCACAGCACTAAGCATTGTTACACTAAAGGTACTACCACCAGTACCTCAGCCTGTTAGTATGAAAGTAACTGAGATACTGTTATACTACCCTGCTGTCAGGAGTATTTTTTAAGTTCTCTTGTGTATTGAGTTCTTTGAACTTACATTTGAAGACTGTTTCTGTAGTGGGAAGAGCTCTTTTAAAGAGCTAACTAGTTCAAGGGATAAGGGCAGGCATACAAGCTTTCTTGTCCTGGGAGCCTGGACTGGGGTAGATACCATTTCTGCTCAGTGCAAAAATCCTGCTCCTTATTGTGTCTCATCAGGCAAAACTGAATATTGCTAAAAAGACACTGCCTTGCTGTGACTCTGGTCTTGCCTTCCTTCACCGAGAAGCCTGCCCCAGTTGCTCCCTGACATCTTGTTTCATCTTGCTCAGATTTGGAAAAAATGTTGTTTTTTTCAGAAATGACAGGATAGAATTGCTTAGGCAATCCAGGTAATATTTTGAAAAGGCACTTTAATGTGTGAAATTACCATAGTTACTATTAGCAGGTTTTCCTCTGGAAGTGCCTGTATTTGAGCAAATGTAAAACTAATGAATAATTCTAGCCCTTAGCATGTAGCTGTAACAAGGACAGGAAAATGACATTATCTAAGGAACATACCTAGAGAAATCTGAACTTTTGATACTGATAAACAGGCTAAACATGAACTGGCTCAAGCTTTTTCAGATTAATTATATTTCTTTATGAAGATAATGGACATTTACTAGTTCGTTCCATGGGAGCTGTGCAACTAAAAAGAACCATAGAAAAATAAGGTCTCCAGGTCTGTAGGAAATGAGTCTGAGGTAGAGATTTTATTTCTTACACATCCAAAAGCATTTAAAAATCAATTTTGTCTAGGTGTACATATATATATATATATATACATATGTGTGGAAATTAATGCTTCATCTTAATTTATTCAATGATCCAAAAAAGTTATTACTGCCATGAAACCTATCCTAGCTGATCAAAGGGCTGAAGGTGATTAAAACAAAATCAAAACAAAACAACAAAAAGATCCCACAACTAGAATTCCGTCCTTTTATTTCACTAAGATATCATAAAAAGGTTCTTAAATTCAGTAAATGTTTACATGCAGTAAAATACTAAATTTTGTATGTCAGAGAGTAGTTTTGTACTGCATGTCCACGCATGTGTATAAATGTTTGTATACAAATACATACCTATCTGTAAATGTATATATTTGTGTGAAAGTCCTTTCTTTAAGTACAAGTCTTTTTTTCCGATGCAATTAATATAGATATAGTGTGTTACTATGTAATATTAATAAAAACACTGTTTTTTGAAGATGTTTGAGGATTAACAACTTTTGAATACCATTTGTTAAACTCCCTGATAATGTATTTAATTTGCACTAATACCTCTAATAGCTTATTAATATTTAGTTCATGCTGAAACTATTCAACAGTCAGTGTTTACCACAGATAGAAAGCTTAAACAAATTCATGGATATTTAAAGCTTGAGCATATGACCCTGTGTTCTTGCTGGGTTTTGTGAGACATTTAAGAGATTTATGAAAAAAAAAAAAAAAAAAGGCAAATATTAGTTTTCTCATATTCTTGAGAGCTCATTCTTCATGATAACATGCTTTTGTTGCTTTATTACCAGTCAGACAGACTAACCACGAGCAATAGTTTTCAAGCATGTGCTTTAGGTAAGAAATAAAGAACAAAAGACTGAACACCACAGCTTGCAAAGGATGCCCTCAGCCTAAAGAGGGAACAAAGCTTAACAGGAGAACTACCGTAGGACCACATGGACAAGTTACAGTTGCCCCATACTGAAAGTTGGATGCATTGGGAGCCCAACTCAAATGCCTCTACATAAACTCACACAGGATGGGGAATAAACAAGGGGAACTGGAGATGTGCATGCGGTTACAGTGTTATGATCACATTGCAATTATTGAAACATGGTGGGACAGCTTCCATGACTGGAAGGTGGCCATGAATGGATTTTTGCTCTTGAGGATGGTCAGGCCAGGGAGGTGAGGTGGTGGAGTTACTCTTTACATGAGTGAGCAACTGGAATGTATGAAGCTCTGTCTAGGGGAGGATGAAGTGTGAGTCGAGAGCCTGTGGGTGAGGATCAAAGGGCAGGCCAGCAGGGGTGACACTGTGGTGGGTGTTTACTACAGGCCACCAGATCAGGAAGAGGAAGTGAATGAGGCCTTTTACAGGCAGCTGCAAGTTGCGTCATGGTCACAGGCCCTGGTTCTTATGGGGGACTTTAACCACTGATATTTGGTGGGGAGACAACATAGCTCAGAACAAACTGTCCAGAACGTTACTGCAGAACACTGTAGATAACTTCTTGACGCAGGTGGTAGGTGAGCTAACCCCAAGAGAGGCACTCCTGGATCTGGTACTAATAAACAGAGATGGTCTAGTTGGAAACGTGAAGGTTGAGTGAGGGCAGTCTCAGCTGCAGTGATCATGAGATGTTGGACTTCAAGATCCTGTGAGGAGGAAGCAGGGAAAAAGTAGGACCTCAGCCCTCTATTTCAAGAGAGCTAACTTTGACCTCTTCAGGGACCTAATTGGAGGAATCCCCTGGTGCAGGGCCGTAGAGGGAAGGGGGGCCCAGGACAGTAGGCTAATATTCAAGCACCACTTCGTCCAAGCTCAAGATTCCTACAAGAAAGAAGTCAAACAAGGGGGGCACGAGACCTGTGTGGATGGGCAAGGAGCTCTTGGGAAAACTTAAACAGACAAAGAAAACATACATGATGTGGAAGAAGGGACAGACCACTTGGGTGGAATATAGGAACACTGATAGAGAATGCAGGGATGCAATGAGGAAAGCCAAGACAAGGCTAGATTTAAATTTAGCTAGAGACGTCAAGAATAACAAAAAGGGCTTCTTCAAATACATCAGTAGCAAAAGGAAGACTAAGAAAAACATAGGTGGGCTGCTAAATGAGGTGGGAGCCTTGGTGATGGAGGATACAGAGAAGGTGGAGTTACTGAATGCCTTCTTTGCTTCAGTCTTCACTGCTCAGACTAGCCCACACTGACTACCAAGCCTAAAAACAAGAAAAAAATTAGAGAAAGAAGACTTTCCCCTGGTGGAAGAGGGCTGGCTTAGAGGTTATTTAGGCAAGCTAGACACCCACAGATCACAGGGCCCTGATTCAATGCATGAGGGGGTGCTGATATAGTTGGCGGATGTGATTACTGGACCGCCTTCTATCATCTATCAGCAGTCATGGTTGTCCAGAGAGCTCCCTAAAACTGAAGACTTGCTAATGTGACACCCATCTATAAGAAGGGTTGAAGGGAGGACCTTTAGAACTACAAGCCTGTCATCCTGACTTCGGTGCCAGGAAAGGTGATAGAACAGGTCATCTTGAATGCAATCACACATCATATGCAGGACAACTGGGAGATCAAGCCCAGACAGCATGGATTCATGAAAGGCAAGTTCTGCCTGACCAACCTCATCTACTCCTATGACTGGGTGACCTGCCTGGTGAATGAGGGGAAGACTGTTGGTGTAGTTTGACCAATCTAGAAGGAAAACTTTATTTTGGATTATGTCAGCTATTTTAAAATATTTGGACAGGACAGTGATCTTAGTGTATGTAAGCACCTTAAATGTCTCAGAAACTTTAACCACACATTTTTCAGATCTGCAATTTGTAAAGGTCCAAAGGTGAAACAGTTGAGCATCTGCTTCCTTGTGTGGTCAAGGTGCTAGGACATATACTTGGTACAGAGGATCTGGGCTTCTCCTGCTGCCCGGTACGGACAAATTGTGCTCTGGCCAATGCTCTTTCCAGGGCTGGTGCTAGTGGGTTGTTCCCCCGCAGGCAGTTCCCCTTGTCCCAGCTTTCCCTCTGACAGTAAGGTGCTCCTCATCCAGGCTGACACTGACAATGATTCAGAGGTTGTTTGAAGGACCAAGAGCCTGTAACATGGCTTCCAATGGACACAGAAACCCTTTGCTTTTGTTGTACATGCTTCCTCTCTGGAGTCATCCCTAAATTGTTTGGTTCCCTAAACACAGATGAGTCCAAACACACACCCATGCTCAGTTTTATTCCATTACCCATTCCCTGCAATATTTCCCAGGAGCACATTCCTTCTGTCATTTTAAGAATTGATGTACTTGGTGGCAGTGGAAGGAAATTTTCTGCCCAGAAGCCAACACATCCCCTTGGGCATCCAGCTTGCTCTTTAAGATGTTAGTGTGAATTCTGCATAAAGCCATTTATGTCCTTAAAATAACAATTATGCTACTTCCATTGCATATTAAAAGTATTTTTTAAACTAATTTGGATCTACTCAATTTACATGTACTTACCAGTATGAAGTATACATTGTATGTCAACCTTATAGAGTTTCGTTAAATTGCTCACTTCTAACGTGTTGTCTGAAATCGTTAACTGCAGGTTTGCAACATCATGTGACAGGCATGACACCATTAACACAAGTGATTTTCTGTTCTCTTAATAGTGGAGTAAAAGCAGTAAAAAATGACATTTTGTCATATTTATCTGATGGTATAGCACATTTAGATAAGCCAGCTTTGCTACTGGCATAATTTGAATATTACTAATACTCCACGATCTTGGTTTTCTACCTGGAACTTCATAAAAGATTAAGACATTTCATTTCCACTCTCACCATATGAAAACATTAACTTGCCCATAAAACCTTAAAATACTGAATTCTTAGAGACAACAGTTTCAACTGTTTGACGATAGTCATCTGTTATATAAGAAGAAGATGCTAATATTATGCTGCATGATATAAAATATTGCCACTGTTTGGAAACTATAACAAGCATAAGCATATGAGAAAGCTTAATTTTGTTATGGGAAAGATATAATTGTCATTAAATAGCCATTGCTATAATCAGCAATAGATAATAAGAAAGTATTCTGACATAATTGTATAGGGACGAGGAATTATGCTGGCCTCACATATTCAAGATATTTGGGTCAGAGAGGTAAACTGATATAGGAAAAACACAACAACTTTACAAAATGATAAGTGTGATTAATCTTTCTCAAGTCTAAATATGGGTGTGTACAATATCTGCTAAAATTGTCAAGAAATTTATATATCATGTTTATGATTTAATAAGCTACAAATGTCAAAGGGCAGTATACAAAGTTCTCCCCCCTCACTATTGGTTTAAAGATAAATAAATGTGGAAAATATGTTGTTAAAATATTATTAAATATCTGTCTTTGGTCTTCATATGCTTTGCTATATTTTTAGACAAGCTGAGAGTTAGAGCTGGTAAGGTATAAAGATTCTAGTCAAGTATGCAAGCAGTTGATATTATAAAATAATTTAATTTTTATTTTGATTTGTCTTGGTCACACACTATTTGATTACATTGATATATGAATTGGACACTCTTTCCAAATACCTTACACGCTTTGCTTCTTAGTATGTCTAATGGTAGTACTACAAGCAAGATGGAAAAACTACTTGACCCCTTCAGCAGAAGTGGGCAAGATAGAAAAATGAAATTGTTCAGGAGTGCACAGTTATATTAAAGAGAGTCAGTTTTGTGTTGAGCCAAACCCTTCACGCAACGAAGCCCCTTAAGACAGCATCAGATCTGCAGCTATGCAAATTAGCTTCTGTGAGCCAGTACACCCACCAAAACCCTTCTGTGTGGGATGATGCTGTGAAAGCTCCCACTCCAAAATCCTGAAATTTAGTTTCAGCTCTAGAGGATGAAGAACATAGGAATCTGGAAACCATTAAATCATAATTGCTACTAAGTTATTACCCTAAGGTGGTCTTATTTGCACACTTTGCTGCACCAGTTAAGTATAACAAACCTATTACAGCAGAGTTGATAGGGACAGGGTTTCACTGAATTGAGGCATTTCACAAGTTTATAACTGCTAAAGATCTGCTATAATGATTGCAGATAAGGTATATCATCCTGCAAAGACATTTTATCCATCATCATTTTCCTTCTTTCTGCCTAGTTTGGATGAGCTAGCAACAGCTATACAATTTGTGAAGGATCACTGATATGCTAGCAAATGAAGAGGCTAGGTGGATTATTTTCATATGTGATGTACAACCTTCAGATTAATATTGCACTTCGGGTGGATAGTTGTAATGAAGCAAAAGCAGTGTTAATGGTTTGAGGGGATCTTCAGCTAGGGTTCAGTAGAGTTACCTTATATTTTGGAGAGGGAAGGGAGGAGACTGAGTCTTGCTTCCATGAGGTCTGATATCCTTCATTTCAAAATCTAATCCTTCATTTAAAGCTAGGAACAAATCAGTCAGTGTTGTAAATCCTACTATCACTGATTTCAACAAAGATATCCCAGCTTATATTCATTGAAGTCATAGTTGTCAAGACAACCCTTGAATGGATGAAGAAGAGGGTTCATTGGTATTTGCTTGGGTCTTTCCAGTTGGAAGCAGTCACTGCAAGGTCATGATATTAGTAAGATGAATGGGAGAATTCATCTTACTAATATAATTAACTCTGGATCTCAATTACAACAGATGATCTGTTAAGTACCACTATCTCTTTGATGACCAAGCATATAAAAAAACAGAAAAATTACCCTCATTGATGGCATGGTATTCAGCGCATTAAGGTAAAGAATAATATGTCATAAAGATCTATACACTTCGGTGCATATTCCATTATATTAGTGATATATTATGCTGACATCTTGAATGACACAAGGCTCATGAGTAAGCCTGGTTGGTTAGAAATGTTAGAAAAGCAACAACACCCATTCCTTTTTCTTCCTCTACATTTGACACTTGGTGCCAGGCACAGAGAGTTGCAGGAATTATCTGTCTTCCAAATACCAGCTGGTATGTTTCTGCTTGTACAAGGAGTAATTTTTTTTCCTTTTGCAAAACCATAGAGAAGTATATGGGCCACAGCTAGCTAAGAAAGGAGGATTTTGAATCTGAATATATTAATCTAACTTTATTGTCTTGGCATATTTTTCACCTATCTGCTGAATAATATTTAGTGTTTGCTGTTTTTCTTTTTTAGTGCAAGATGAAAGTGGAACAGAACTCAGCCTCATTTTTTAAGTTTTAAGCATGAGAGTTTCTAATACAATTCATTAATCCAGTCTGGAAATCTTATGCATTTAGTTATGCTCCACAGAAATGTCTGGCAACATGTTGACATATACCTAGATTTTTTTCAACTATCAATCATTTAATTTGTGAGGTAGATTTCATCCCTAAGAAGACCTGATTGCTTGAGGGATGGATGTTTCTCAGAAACGAGGTTGACTAATCAGAAAAACAGCCATTTACAGTGATGTCATTCTCACTATAGACAGAGTGATAATGATTGGAGCTGGCTCTCATACATTAGACATAAAATGAGATATTTGATTTCCTTTGCCACTATTACCACAGAATGGGAAAAACAAAATTGCACTTCTTTCTCATCCTCACTGAACTTTGTGCCTGCAGCAGGGATGCATTATATCTTATTTTTTCTTATAATCTACAAAATTAATGTGAGGAAGCTCAAGAGCCTAGTGCAGTGGAGAAATTGCTTGTTTCTCTTCATAAATTAATTTTGTGATAGCTTGTTGCTCTGGACAGATCTCCTTTTCATCTGCACTGAAGATTAGACTTTAGAATTTTTTCACTGTCTTGTGAAATGTCATTGAACAGATGGTGCTTTTCACTGTTTTCTTGATTAGAGCGCAATCTGCCAGAGTGCTTACACACATGCTTAACTTAAGCACTTCAGCACTCCCATTTGTATCAGCTTTATAATCAGTGCTTTGCAAAGTTTGGATTTTAAATAATCCTACCAGCTAAATAAAAATTTCTTTGAAGTTAGCACTCAGTTACATATAATTTAAACCTCTGACTATAAATAAGCTACTGTCAGAATCCCTCATTTGCAGATGTCTTCATACAGAAGCAGCAGGTGAAGATGATAAAGTAAATAAGAAGTGCATGAAATATAAATTAATAATGCTAGCCTCTCCATCATCAACAACAAAGTGTTGAATAATACAACTAAATTTTAAAGTAAAATTTAGTTTGGGGTTATATTCTCAGATAACTCTCACCAGCTCAAATGCACAAAGCCTTAACTACATTACTTGAGTATTTCCCAGCTCTCCTTAGTAAGGACACATTAAGCACAAGAAAATTATTCCTGCCACAGTATTTAGAGTGGTGATTCCATCATTTGTGAGTATATAGATTCATAGAATCATAGAATATCCTGAGTTGGAAGGGACCCTTAAGGATCATCAAGTCCAACTCTTGACACCGCACAGGTCTACCCAAAAGTTCAGACCATGTGACTAAGTGCACAGTCCAATCTCTTCTTAAATTCAGACAAGCTCGGTGCAGTGACCACTTCCCTGGGGAGCCATATGAAGAATGAAGATGGATTTGTAACTTATTTAAAAACTTACCAGGCAGAAGAAATTTCAGCCTGATGGAAGATCAACATCTGAATCTCTATACCCAAGCTTGTAGATACAAAACCATGTTTGCTATTTCTAAGAGCTTATACCTTGCACCAACTAGCTACCTCTCCCATTAAAGTTGGGCTACTATACACTTCATATTAAGGGTGGAAAAGCAAAGCACTGCAGTAAGCATAATTATGCAAGGACATATCCTTGGGCTTTCCCCAAACATCAGTACTACAGAATTCACTACATGCTTTTGAATGAAGTACCATTTCCTGCACGGAAATACCAAACAAGTACGAACAGACAATATTTATCCTACTATTATTTTCTGTCATATGAGATTGCTTTGAATTTTTGCAAATACTATTTTATTTCTTAGATTTCTGGCTAGAGCAAGCATTCTTTTCTGATTTGTACTCTCCCCTTCAAAGCATACACTCTTAAAATATCTTTTGAAAGGCAGACATATCAGAATAAAACTACAGGTCTTATTGTATACCAATATCTACAAAGTATGGCCCTCAGCTGAAAAATAAAATCAGATCATAAAATCAGTAGTGACAATTTATCAAACATTTATTTTCGTAACATCTGTGAAAATTAACTTCACTCAACCTAACTTTACCTTAACACTTTGTCTCATCCTTTTCATCTTCCTAATCTCCTAATCACTATTTTTGGTGATTATTTTTATATTACATTAGCTTAGAATTTAAATGTAAATGATCTTCTCTAATACTAATTTCCTTTTTTTTTTTTTTTTTTTTTTTTCAACTTACTTTTTTATTCTTCTCTCTGATTACATCACTTGGAACGAAAAGTGATTTCTGATAAAAAAAAATAAATCCATTTACAGCAATACAAAACAGTCACAGATCCATAGCTCATAAAGGAGAAGTAATGCAGTACTGACATTATTTTACTTCAGGGCAGAATATTTATCAGAATGTTTTTCTGCATTTGACACCAGTTCTGATCTATTATTCTGAGTATATTTTTGTTGTTGAATGAAGTTATATTAGACAATAAAATTAATTGTGTGCTATCTGTTGTTAGCCAAAACATTGTGAAACACTGAATCTACTCCCGACCAAAAGACATTATAATGCTAGTGTGTTGAAATGTTTGTGATTTTAGCAAAATAAACAAAATAAATTAATGTGTTCAGCAGTTTTTTTTTTTTTTTTTTTTTTTTTTTTTTTTTTTTTTTTTTTTTTTTTTTTCCCAGAGAACAAGCGTAAATGTGCTCATTAGGCTAAACAAAATTTTGTCTTCATCCTTGTGCTTCACGGTTTTGACAACCAAGTGCTTGTGATTTCCTTCTCATGCTCTCAAGATTTTCCTAAATTCTTGCTGGAAGAATCTGTGCCTGTTTTTCTCTGACTCAACTCTATCATGTAACTGCTGTGTTCATATAGGAACTGTGTGTATGTAAAATGTGTTTCCTAAACTCCATATCTCCACAAAGAGGAAAACCATAGCAGTAAATATTCAGCTTCCACTAACTGACACTAATTTTGGATTATATGAGAGTTTGGCTGTAAGATAGTGTATTTTTACTGAATACTTACTGTCTTCAATGAACAAAAAAAATATATATATTGGATGAAGTGGGAATGAACTTGGGCAGGGCTGAGAGGGGGTCAGGATTATTGAGATGTATTTAAGAGATCAGTTTCAATATGTGGTCCAGGCATGGAGAATTTGACATTTTTCACTGAAATTAAGTAATTTTGCATATGAACAGAAAGGTTGAATTTTCTCCTAATTTATTCTCAGAATCACTCAATTTTGTGAATAGCAATAGTAACAGCGAAAAAAAAAAAAAAAAAAGAAAAAAAAAAGATAGACTTGTGGTGAAGAAAATTTCAGCAAACCAAATGAAACTTTCAGCCACTGAAAACAAGAGATGACAGTTTTTTACTTTGTCTTGACTTCAGCCTGCATAGACTCTCACAGATTACATGAAGGAGACTGTGATAGAAGATACCTGCTGAGGGAGATATATAGGAGATATTAGCAGACTCATAATGCAGAAGATGGTATTACAGGTATGTGTAAGCTCACTTTTTTTTAAGTAGATGCAAACAAGTCTTGCACAAAATGTGGATGTGTCAACTTCTCGTATGACTTGTGGAGTCCATTTCATTACAGTGCTTGCTATGGTTATGTAGCTTCTGTTTGAGACATGTTTGTCTTATTGGCAGCACTGAACTTGGGTGACATTGGTAGTAGGGTGATGGTTGGACCAGATGATCTCGAAGGTCTTTTCCAACCTTAATGATTCTGTATTTCTATGCAAATACTGTTTCTATGTTTCTATGTCTTCAGCACCAGTATGAGTTCCAGCTAGCTGGAATGTAAGGTGCTACCTACTAGCTGATATCTAGAATCACAGAATCATAGAGTCATTAAGGTTGGAAAAGACCTCCAAAATCATCTGGTCCAACCATCTCCCAATTACTAATGTCACCCATTAACCATGTGCCTAAGCACCATGTCCAACCTTTCTTTAAACACCCCAGGGATGGTGACATCATCACTTCCCTGGAAAACCCATTCCAATGCCTGACTACACTTTCTGAGAAAAAATTCTCCTAATTTCCAACCTAAACCTCCCCTGGCACAACTTAAGGCCATTCCCTCTAGTCCTGTCGGTGGTTATCTGCGAGAAGAGGCCAACTTCCAGCTCCCCACAGCTTCCTTTGAGGTAGTTGTAGAGAGCACTAAGTCCTCCCCTGAGTCTTCTCTTCTCCAGACTGTACAACTTCAGTCCTCTCAGGTACTCCTCACAGGACTTGTGTTCCAGACCCTTCACCAACTTCATAGCCCTTCTCTGGACACACCCCAGGGCCTCGATGTCCTTCTTGTAGTGAGGGACCCAAAACTGAACACAGGACTCGAGGTGCAGCCTCATCAGAGCTGAGTACAGGGGGACGATCACCTCCCTGGTCCTGCTGGCTACACTGTTCCTGGTACAAGCCACGATGCCATTGGTCTTCTTGGCCACCTGGGCACACTGCTGGCTCATGGTCAGCCGAGCATCAGTCCCAACACCGACCCCTGGTGAACACCACTGGTGACCAGTCACCAGCTGAATTTCACTCCATTCACCACCACTCTCTGGGCCCAGCCATCCAGCCAGTTTTAAACCCAGCAAAGAGTATACCTGTGCAAGCCATTGGCTGCCAGCTTCTCCAGGAGAGTACTGTGGGAGACTGTGTCAAAGGCTTTGCTGAAGACTAGGTAGACTATATCAGCAGCCTTTCCTTCATCCACCAGACGGGTCACCCAGTCAGAGAAAGAATCATAGAATCACAGAATATCCCGACTTGGAGGGGACCCATCAGGATCATCAAGTCCAACTCCTGCCACCACACAGGTCTACCCAAAAATTCAGACTATATGACTAAGTGCACAGTCCTAATGCTTCTTAAACTCCAACAGGCTTGGTGCCATGACTAGTTCCCTGGGAAGCCTGTTCAGTGCACGACAACCCTCTCAGTGAAGAACCTCTTCTTGATATCCAGAGATGAGGTTGGTCAGGCAGAACTTGCCTTTCACGAACCTGTGCTGACTGTGCCTGATCCCCCAGTTGTCCTGCACATGCTGTGTGATTGCATTCAAGATGACCTGTTCTATCACCTTTCCTGACACTGAAGTCAGGCTGACAGGACTGTAGTTCCCCAGGTCCTCCTTATGACCCTGCTTATAGATGGGTGTCACATTTGCAAGTCTCCAATCAGCTGGGACCTCTCCGGATGACCATGACAACTGATAGATGATGGAAAGTGGTCCATCAGTCACATGCGCCAACTCATGCTCAGGTGGATCCCATCCGCCAACTCATGCTCAACATGCTCAGGTGGATCCCATCTGGCCCTGTGAATTTGTGACAGTCCAGGTGGAGCAGCAAGTCTCTAACTTTTTACACCTGAATTGTGTGGTGTTTCTTTGGTTCTCCATCACAGAATTCCAGGTTTGTGTATTTAGTGTGTAGTTATACTTAATTTCTGCTTTGCCTCTGTATGTGTAGTGTATAGTCATACTCAGTCAAGAGGGATTACAAGGAACAATCCTTTAGAACAGTAGGCCTCAGATTACTTCAACTTCATTACGAACATTTTGATCCATACATTTTTTAAGTAGCATAAAACCTTCAGCTGTTTAGCCTGTATAATCATTTAATTCCTCATCAGATTTAACTTGTACTAAGTATCTGAAATAACAGAGTAATAGTATTATGTTATTTTCATATCCCTTCCTAAGATAACTGCTAATAAATACTGTATGTATCTTTTTATATCAATAAAAATTCAACATCAACAAATTAATCCTAATTTGAACTCATGTGAGAGTAGAATCTGTTGACATAGCTCTCCACCAATGCACTCAAATCTCCAAACAGATTAATTTAATATCAAAACAAGATAATAATTGCATATATTGTACCTGAATTGTTGGAAGAATAGGCTTTGAGATGAAAATACGTGAGCGAGTGTAATGGAGTACACAACGAAGCTATTGCTGGGTGTCACATGTGAGCTGCCTATGAAGAAAATGACAGGACAGGCCACAAATGTTAGAATGAAACACAAAGTGATAACAGGTCATAAATTAGGATTCCTCCAGTAGATTCCAATCAGAACAATTAATACTAATAGAAGGAAAAAACACTTTTAATGAAAGATGAATGGAAAGTCTTATTTTATCTCTAGAGACAAAGTGGACTTCTGTAAAGTATCCGTTCTTTCTACCTGTGTTTAATAATACTCAGATGTATACATACATGTGCCTGAAAATCTGGCAAGTGATGAATAGACATGACACAAATATATAAATTAAGCAAAAGTTGTTATTTTTTCTATAAGAAAATTACAGTCTAGAATATGTATTTTCAGTTTATTTCTTCCATTCATTGGAAGTCACTCTTCACAGTAGAGAATTAAAAATTGAGTTAGGATCTGCATTGACATTAGTTAGTGTAGAATCTAGAACAGCATTGAGTACAAAGAAAAATGTGGATAGCATGGAAGAATCTTGTAGTTTTTGTGTAGTCTTTAATGTATCATGTCTTTTACCTCTTTTACCTTTCTACTGCACCAGCTAAAATAAACTTTTCTTGCACTAATGCGGTCTGAGGAAGGGTTAGAATTGCCTAATAAAGTCTTATGACTTAATGATAGCTTTTTTTTTTTTTTTTTTTTTTTTTTTTTATATATATATATATATATATATATAGAATATTGTGCGGTCAATTCCTTTCCTTGAAGATACTTATGAGTGGTGAACAGGAAAGGAAGACATCCAATGAACAGAAGCCCATAGCTGCCACAACCTGAACACAATAAAACAACTTTTGCATGCATTTCATGGGATCTAAACCTCTCTTCCCGCTAATAGTTGGCAGAACTACTACATCAGAAGATTGCCATGAGGAAATCGTAGCATCATTTATGAATAAAATATCTATGTTAAGCAACATTTGAAACTGGGTAGCTTAAACTCCCTGAAAAGCTATTATTTTACCATGCTATTCTACATTTTTGCCTGAAATGTATATCTTATAGTAAATTATAAATAAAAACTGCCTTATAAGTAATGTTTTTTACAACAGTAAAGAATGTTTTGATGTCTTCCAAAAATGATCTATGACACATTAGCATGAAATCTATTTTTTTTTTTTTTTATTTCCCATTCTAAAAGTAGTTCTTTTTTCTTCAACCTCAGTTATACCTAAAGCTTTTGCAACATTTCTGCTTCTGGTGGTGATTTATCCAGGTATAACATCTTCCTATCATAGCCATTTAAGCAATAACAAAACACAAATCTGAGAAATAATGACATTTCACTATGCAATGTCTTGGTTATTTTTATACTGACTGTACAAGTGTAACACAGCTTATGAAACATATTTCTGGTATTTAGCATCAGAAGGTGATTTCTGTTTTCATCAGTGATAGTCAATCAATGATTAATCATGATCAAAAAATGCAGACAATGTCATATAAGGATAAGTTACTTTTGTGTGTATGTATAGAAAGATAAAAATGTAAAGTAGTAATACGTGCTAGTATGTGTTGGTATGTGTGGTAGTATGACTTTTGATGATTGAAAATGGCAATATTTTTATTTGATTCACAATTACTTTGGGATAGGAAAAGTATCATAGTGTTTGTAATTGTATGCTTCCAAAAAGGACTGTTGTGTTTCCACTTGAGTAAGCAGCCGAGCTCCACCACAGCCACTCTCTCACTCCCCCTCCTCAAAGTGGAATGGGGAGAAAATATGTGAAAAGGGCTCAGATGTTGAGATAAGGACAAGAAAATCATGCAGTAATTATTGTAACGGGCAAAACAGACTCAACATAAGGAGATAGTAAGATTTATTGCTTATTACTAACAAGCTAGAGAAGTGAGAAACAAATGAAAGAAACCAAAAGCACCTCTCCCCCCCATCCACACTCTTCCACCTCCTCTCCCGAGCGGCGCAGGGGAAGGGGGGAATGTGGGTTATGGTCAGTCTACAGCGCTTCTTCTCTGCTGCTTCTTCTCAGTCACTCTCGTCCCCTGTGCTGTGGGGTCCCACCCACGGGATACAGTCCTTGATGAACTGATCCAGCGTGGGCTTCCCACAGGAAAGTTCTTTCAGAACTGCTCCAGATATGGGTCCGTACCACGGGGTCCATCCCTCAGGAGAAAAATGCTCCAACCTGGGTCCCCCACAGGCAGCAGCTCCTGCCAGGTCACCTGCTCCTGCGTGGGCTCCTCTCCACGGGCTACAGGTCCGGCCTGGAATCTGCTCCGGCAGGGGTCTTCCACAGGCGGCAGCCTCCATCGGTGCAGGGCCACCTGCTCCACTGTGGTCTCCTCCACGGGCTGCAGCATGGAACCCTGCTCCACCGTGGTACTCCACGGGCTGCAGGGGGACATCCTGCTTCACCATGGTCCTCACCACAGGCCTCAGGGGACTTCTGCTCCGGCGCCTGGAGCACCTCTCCCCCTCCTTCTTCACTGACCTTGGCGCCTGCAAGGCTGTTCCTCACTCCTCTCACTCTCCCAGCTGCTGTGCCACACAGCGTTTTTTTCCCTGTCTTAAATATGCTCTCACAGAGGCGCAAAACAACATCGCTTATTGGCTTGGCTCTGGTCAGCAGTGAGGCCCTTCCCAAACATGGGGCAGCTTCTAGATCCTTCTCACAGAAACCACCCCTATGGCCCCTGCTACCAAAACCTTGCCACGTAAACGCACTACACCAGAACCATTCTTAACTTGAATACTTGGAAGGAAATACTGCTTAGCTCACTTTCTGTGAAATGTTTACCAGTAGCTTTTGAATAAAATATTTTGGTAGAATATTTTAAGTGAAAAAATAATATTTTAAATGAAAAACTCACAGGGAATAACTTCAGAATTTAGAATTTCATGTAACCAAAACTGAATTCTGGCACATGACAGACTTTAATCTTCTACAGACTGAAGAAAAATCTTCCCCATTTTCCTGGAAAAAAAAATAAAAATAATAATTTACAAGTTATCTGTAGATCCAGAGTAACTTTTAGAGATTAGTATGAAAATTATTTAAAGTATTAATAAATACAAAAATCATATTAGAAATTCACTTTTCTTTATGACATAATACTATTTTTTTTTCTACCATAAGACATTAATGACTTTTCCCCCCTTCAATATGGAAAAAAACAAAGAGACATATGATTTTGTTTTCTGAATTTTTGTTTCTCTGTCACTGTTTACAAGACATGCAGATATATCATTTTATTTGTGAAGGTTTCTTTGAATTCATGAACAATTTTTACAAACACCAGGTGCTTCTTTTTCCCTGAGACATGGCAATTTGTTATCCAGTTCTCCTACATTTCATAGAATCACAGAATCACAGAATGTTAGGGATCTGAAGGGACCTTGAAAGATCATCCAGTACAATCCCCCTGCCAGAGCAGGAACACCTAGATCAGGTCACACAGGAACGTGTCCAGGTGGGTTTTGAATGTCTCCAGAGAAGGAGACTCCACAACCCCCAGCCTGTTCCAGTGCTGTTACCCTCACCATAAAAAAGTTTCATCTCTTATTTAAGCAGAACCTCCTATGTTCTAGCTTGCACCCATTGCCCCTTGTTCTGTCATTAGATGTCACTGACATCTGTCCTGGCCAGGACAGGTCCTGGAGGGCACCTGGCTCTGTCCTCCTGACACTTACTCTTTACATATTTCTAAATATTAATAATGTTGCCCCTCAGTATCCCCTTCTCCAAGCTAAAGGGACCCAGCTCCCTCAGCCTTTCCTCGTAAAGGAGATGCTCTTAATCAATCTCGTGGCTCTTCACTGGACTCTTTCAAGCATTTCCCTGTCCTTCTTGAACTGAGGGGCCTAGAATTGGACAGAATATTCCAGGGCAGAGTAGAGGGCAGAGTATATTTCTGTCAAATATATTGACACTATACTGTGGTCCTGATAAAATGTTTCAAATCTTTTTAAAACTTTGTGGCTTTGTTATTCTTGGTCCCAGTAGACTGGAAGCTGGCAAATGTTGTGTCAATTTTCAAAAAGGGTAAGAAAGAAGACCCTAGCAATTACAGGCCTGTCAGTCTCACGTCAGTGCCTGGTAAAATCATGGAGAAGATGGTTCTCGAACTTATTGAGGTGCACCTGGGGGACAAAGCAGTCATTGGTCCCAGCCAACATGGGTTTATGAGGGGTAGGTCCTGCCTAACAAATTTAATTTCCTTTTATGATAAGATCACCCATCTAGTCGATCAAGGGAAACCAGCTGATGTGATCTTTTTGGACTTCAGCAAGGCTTTTGACATGGTTTCCCATAGGATCCTACTGGACAAAATGTCCAGCATACAGCTAAACAAAAACATCATACGATGGGTGAGCAATTGGCTGATGGGCAGGGCTCAAAGGGTTGTGGTAAATGGGGCCACATCTGGCTGGTGGATGGTCACCAGTGGGGTCCCTCAAGGCTCCATTTTAGGGCCAGTCCTAAATGTTTTTATAAATGTTTTTATATTTGGATGTAAGACTAGAAGGTGATTTGAGCAAGTTTGCCAATGACACCAAACTTGGAGGGGTTGTGGACTCGGATGAGGGTGGTAAGGCCTTGCAGAGAGACCTGGACAGATTGGAGAGTTAGGCGATCACCAACAGCATGAAGTTTAACAAAAGCAAGTGCTGGGTCCTGCACCTGGGAGGGGGCAACCCTGGCTATACGTACAGACTAGGTGACGAGACACTGGAGAGCAGCCCCACAGAGAGGGATCTGGGGGTTGTGGTTGATAGCAAGCTGAATATGAGCCAGCAGTGTGCCCTGGCAGCCAGGAGAGCCAGCCGTACCCTGGAGTGCATCAAGCACACCATTGCTAGTCGGTCGAGGGAGGTGATTGTCCTGCTCTGCTCTGCGCTGGTGCGGCCTCACCTCAAGTACTGTGTGCAGTTCTGGGCACCACAGTACAAGGACATTAAACTGTTGGAGAGTGTCCAGAGGAGGGCGACAAAGACGGTGAAGGGCCTAGAGGGGAAGACATATGAGGAGCAGCTGAGGTCACTGGGCCTGTTCAGCCTGGAGAAGAGGAGGCTGAGGAGGGACCTCATTGGCTGTCTTCAACTTCCTCGCGAGAGGAAGTGGAGAGGCAGGTGACCTATTCTCTGTAATCACCAGTGATAGGACCTGCACGAACGGTGTTAAACTGAGACAGGGGAAGTTTAGGCTGGACATCAGGAAGAGGATCTTCACCGAGAAGGTGGTTGCACACTGGAACAAGCTCCCCAGGGACATAGTCACTGCACCAAGCCTGTCTGAATTTAAGAAGCTATTGGACTGTGCACTTAGTCACATGGTCTAAGCTTTTGGGTAGACCTGTGCAGTGCCAGAAGTTGGACTCGATGATCCTTAAGGGTCCCTTCCAACTTGGGATATTCTATGATTCTATTCTATAATTCTATTCTCTTTGCTATAAAAAGACAATGTGTTAAAAAGCAAAGAGCATTGAAAAAAAAATAGATCTGATTCAAAGGTTACTTTACAGTCAAAGCACTCACAGCTCACAGTACACTAAACTTGTGAATTATCTACCTTCTATTTTTATTTTAAATAGTCACATTTAGTTCAATATTACTTCCTCATCACCAGTTCAGAGGTTTTCTTTTGATCTTCTTGTTTGCCATTTAAGGTTAGAAACATGTCAGTAATACAGCATTTTAGTACCTTCTTTTCCTAAATTGTAAGTTATAGTCAAATTGAAGACAAATACCCTGTAGGCTTTTTGTGATCATCTTATTGTGTTATTCCTCCTAAGGAGCAATTTGAGAGGTGGCTACTGCTTCATTTATGTGCACAAATCCATATATTGACTCCTTTAAATTATTATACTTTGTAAACTACCAGCATTTTCTTCCTTGTTTCTCTTTCTACTGCTTCTCTCTGCTGAAGCAAGCCTACTTGTCTTCTTAATATCCAGGGTGAAGGTAACAAGCTGCACCTGCACCAGTTAGTCAGCAGAAACAAATTACAAGGTCCCTACAGGGTTCCCAGATATACCAAGAGAAGTTCAATCCAGACAGTCTGCAAATGCTGTTTATTAAGACCTGCAAAATTATCATCTGTTCTCAACTGCTTTTCTTTTCACAGGAACACAGATAGGCCTTAGGCGGGAACCAGATGATGCAGGTAAGACACAGTGGTATCAGTGTAAAATGGAGCTTCTGCCCAGAAGATCTAAGAACAGAAATGCAGGAAAATCACCATGACTTTAAGAAATAGAGAAATGAAATGCGGGTAAATATCATGGGATAAATATCATGGGCTGTGTGAGATGGCTGTTTGGAAGCTGAGCACCAGCTATAGCTCTCCAACCTACTCCTCAGCTTTACTTTCAAGCGGAATCCAGTTTTCCATTGGACTCAAGGTCGATCAACACAACAGGCAACTGTAGAGGAGACAGCTGGATGTCTGTCATAGCTGGGGCAAAATTCAACTCCCAGGTTCCTGCAAACCTTCCAGTCTGGTGTTTTTCTCCAGATGTACAAGTACAGTCTGCCCCTTGCCAGCTCCAGGGAACTGTGAATTTTCCTTTGCAGTGAACAAGAAGAGCTAGCAACTCCTTCTATTACTGATGTTGGATCTGAGCGTTGGCTGAAGCGGGATGAGAGGGCACCCCGGACACCCCATGGCCTCACATCCCATGTATGTGAGGTCTTTATTTAGAGAAGATGAAATTGTCATGTTTCTAAGTGTGGGGCTGTCACTCCCCTGGAAATCTGTATTCATAAAAAGAGGGGTGTGTATCCTCTTAGTTTTGTTGAGAAATTGATCTGTGGAGTATTCACTCTCTTCCACAAAGAAACACCTTGATAAACAGCTGATGTTTTGATTTTCTGTGCAGTTTCCTTCTGTTATTAGTAATTCTATTTATTTATTTATTTATTCCTTTCCCACAAACAGCAGCATATGGCATAGGAGTGTGGGCTTTTTAATGCAAAGTTACAATGTAAGCTAAATCATTTTTGAATCTTTGTGTTTATTACAAGATATTCTTAGGGCAGAATAACTTTTATCTGTATAGAAACAAAGCCTCAAATGTTTTATATTTTTATTTTATTATTTTATGGTGTATGTCATGTTATATGAGGTTAAAGTGTATGTCATAGAACTCAAAAAAAAATTATTTTTATTATTATTATCTTAAACAGCAAAAAAAAAAAAAAAAAAAATATCCCTCCCCTCAACAGGAACAAAACTGCTCTGCTGTTTTGATTTTGCCATAATTTTATTTGTAAAAGATACAGCCCCAGGACCATGATCAGATACTCCAGGTATATTCTGATATACTGATGTTCTGACTCTAGGAGTGAAAATCTGACATCCTGATACAATCATTAGAGAAAATTTCCATTAGTAATTGCCTTCTGTCCTGAAATTAAAGGATGATATTCCTCTTAAAGCTATAAACCAATTAATGCTCAAACTATTTTTTTTTATACTTCATAAAATTAAAACAATTTCATGTAAAATTGTAATTTATCATTAGTTTAAAATTATAAAGCATTACAATATAGTTTATTTGAATCAACTAAAAAAAAAATCCTTTATGACCTAATCTTCAAGAATTTATCTAGTGACATCAAATACTACATTTAAATGACAAAATAGGTGTATTCTCCCTACAAGATCTATCTTATTTGTGATTTTATTTTTCTGGACATTAATGTTCAGTGAATAAGCTGTTGCTTTTCTGTTATGAAGAAAAAGGTCTAACTGACCTTTTGAATGTGGTTTGTTATTGATCAGGCAAACAGGATTTTTATCGGATCGCTTCAGAAACTTAAAAAAGGCTTTAAAAATATCCACTTTGAATTGTAAATATGGATCAAGAAGGTCATTGTCTGTGGGTGAGAAGGTCTTTGTTTTATCTCATGACGTTCCTGTCTTTGGAATGCTATAATGTTTACAAAAATATATGACTAGACAAATTCTAAGGCAATATGTAAACTTCCTTGAATCTGATAGTTTAGAAAAGAAATTCTGACAGACCACTAAGCTGAGAGAAGCAGCTGACAACTTTCTACAACTATAAATTACAGACATTTGTTTATTTCTATTTAGCGTTTCCATTTCTGTCTGCATACTGATGATGTGAATTGGATGGATAGATGTTGACTAATCTGTAAACACTTTAATTGGCTTCTGAAATGTAGTAGAATTGTATGCCAGGGTTTTATCCACAATTAAGTCAAGTTTTATGAACTTAATTCCTCACTATTGTTTGCTGCCAAAATAAAATTATCAAAGCCTTTCCTCATTGACATGCTGTGAACAATTACAGGGTTGTTTATGAGCACTACTTTGGGATTTTCTAATGAAACTGCCTCTGCCGAAAGTGCTGATTTTCAACACCATGCTCTATTTTGACAGTATTTTTATTTGGAAAGTTTGTTAGGCCTGAAATGCATTTTGGAAAAGGTAAAAGGTGTGCATGTGCAAAAAAACCTGTGCTTGCACCCCAAAGTCACCATCCAGATCACATGTGCCGCTGACTGGGCCTCATCAGTTATCAAGTTATGTGGGTACAACACTCAGAGGAAAGCACTTTCCCTGTGGGCTCTTAAACCCCTTCAAGTCAAAAAAAAACACCTTTTGAATCTGAAATGTCCTAAAGGTGCCTGCAACTTTTCCTGCAGAGTTGAAACAGGGCTTCAATATTTACTTAATTTCTGTTATTTTGAGAAGCAAGTGTGAAAGTCTAAAGTCTAAGGAAATGAAAATTATGAAAGATTTCTATGTATGTTCTTGCTGCTGGAAAGATTTACACTGCAGAGGTAGACAGTGCATTTCTCATACTACCTTGTATGTACTGGTAGTAAGTTCTGTTACATCTGTGGCAAGATGAATACCAATGTCCATTCTGATATGTGTATTCTGTTATTTAGAGGTCTGTTTTTATTAGTTACATCTCAGCTGTTTACATCAAAATTTGTCTAGTGTCTGAAGAATTTCACTGTTAGAATTACATTTGCAGAAGCAGACTCCCAATCAAGTTGACCATGTATTCTTAGGTGCAATTATTTTTTTTTATGATATTTACTTGAACGTACATGTATTAGGTGTTTTTGCCTGAGTCAATAAGGCAACCTAAAACAATTATGCTGAAATAAGGAGGGGAAAAATTAGGCATATGAGATTAGTCATCAGCCTATTTCAACATCCATCCATCCATTCTCTGGATTGCTTTAGCCATTTTGCCATATGTTCCCTTTTCTCTTTACTTCCGAGGATGGCTAATTTACAGGAGAGAAAATCATCTACAAAGTTTATTTTGAATAAAATGGGTAAATAATCAGATATTCTATTCTGCTTTGATTTTATGAATTGAACATATACTGAATTTTATACTTGTCTTTGTGCTAGAAAGAATGCTTTTTCTTAAAACAACTTGTATGATGACTATTGCTAAACCTGTCACAGAAACTTTGGCATTGGTACTCAATAGGAAACTAAGTGGCCTGAATAAATACACTAAATGTGCTTTACATATGTGTGTTATACAGGTTCATCTAAATTCCTAGCCTCTTAAGTGCATGTTAATTCTGTATTTTATATCTTCACTTTGGCTTATTCATCCCTCCCCTTCCTTGTGGAGAAAATATCAGAAGCATTGTTTTAAGTGCAGCGTGGAGACTTGTTAGCATCGCTGATAAGCAACAGCCTTGGGCAAAGGAAAATTGAGCAGTTTGTTCTTGTTTATCTCTTATACAAACTTCATAAACAGAGGTCTTCAAACTTCGTATGAGAGGTTGCTGAAGGAGGGAGTCTTGTGTTGATTGGACAGCCCTGTTTTGGCAGGAGAACAGAATCTTGAGGGCTAACATAGAAGTTAACACCTCTGAATATGATATGGAGCTTAATTAAGTAAATGCTAAACATACATGACTATGGTACTTAGCTCTTCACCCAAATCATGCTAAACATCACCCCAGGGAGGGAACAAATAAGTTTAGAATATAAAGGAAAGTTAGGAGTCATTGCATAAAAAAAATAATAAATCTTTGTCAGTGTAAAAAACAAACAAACAAACAACAAAACAACACCCTTTGTTGAGGAATACCTGGGACTGCATTTTACTAGCACTGATATAATATATTAGCACTATTACAGTATATGTATTTATCAACAATTCCAAATCTATCTGTCACCTTATTAAGTGAGTTCAACTTTGCAAAACTGTCTCAGTGAAAATCCTTAGTTTGACTTTGGAATGTTCAAATCCTTGACTCTGATAAATTAACTTTAAGGTGACAGTGCAGTAAAAGAAATTAATAACATCTATTTAGATTAGCTGAAAAGAAATAAATATATTTTTCATTAATAAAAATCCTCTGCTAATAGGAACTTAAGGATGTTCTTTTTCTTGCCATCTCTGTTTTATTTTTTATTTTTTATTTTTTTCTTATTTGTTTTTTTATTTAAGCTCTTTATTTTTACTCTATTATATTCCCTGCCAGGACATTAATTTAACCAAGTCCCTGCTATATCTTTATCTCCTTAATTCCTTCTTAAGAGACATCTGAATGAAGACACTGGAATTTTAAAGTACTAAATGGCGGAAGGTTTCAAATCTCTCCAGTAAAAACACTCATAATTTTGAGCAGAGCAAAATTCTTACAGCAACAGCAGATGTTAAATTATTTCTTACTTTTCTTGCAATGCATTATAGCAACCACAGCTGGATAACAATGCTCTAAAACATGGATCTTTTCTGTGGAAGAGGATGGAAAGATTATTTATTTAATCCTTCCAGATTCACAGGTCCCTTTTGTACAGATCCAAGTATTGCTGTAGACAACATTGTTTAGACAACATTGCATACAAGGCCCAAAAGGAAGGAGATGCAGTCTTGAACTTCCAGTCAAAAAATGTGTTGCCACACTTCTCTCAGACCATTTGTCATTGATAAAATAATCTTATTACTAAAATGTGAGAATCACATTTTTTTTTTCTCCAGGTTAGTTTAATATTCTTTGATGAATTCCAAGCTTTTTTGGTCTGAACAGGACAAAAATGGGCAGCTGTTTTCCAAGTTTCATTCTAATGGCTAAATGCTGATTCTTTGAAAGCACATGCTAAATCCTTTCAAAACTGCACTGTGTTGAAAGCCTCTGTATCCCTAAGCTCTGTCACACTGCTAACTGACTAAAATTAGTATGGATTTATTTGTGAGGCTAATTATCCTTGTAAGAGACTTGTTTGAATTGCAACACCTCTTTATCCCCAACCAGCCTGAAAGAGACTATGCAGTGCTAGGAAGAAGTAATGTTCAAAGCCTGAGTTAATTGTACATATATCCGCTTCCCTCCCATGGAAGCTAACATCTCTGGTATTTGCTAATTTATGCATGAACATTAAAGACTTGTATTTTCAAGGTCTGGCTCACCAATGCACAGGCTTTGCAGAAGATTCAGCTATTTAGGTCAGTTCAACATCTGACCCTGTTGCCTGTGCTTGCTCAGGTCTGCCCACTGAACTCCTAACCCTCTTTAGATATTTCACCCAGTTTCCACAGTAGTATTTGATAGTACTGTAGTAAAGTTCTTGGACAGAATACAAGTATGGGAAAATATTCAAAGCAGTATTCATTATAATCACTACCACTTTTGGGCTGATGAAGGAGCTAATAAGGATTTACCGTGTGTTATATTCCCATGTTGCTGTTCTATGTTATTTAGTAATAAACTTCTTTGAACATAGAGTAATTCTGTTTATGTGCTCTAGAAGTTATGTGCTCTATAAAGGTATGTGTAGTAGTGTGTGTTATACGTTGTTCATATGCTTGTGTGCATAATTAAGTGTTGCTTTTTATTTACTAATTTTTATACTTACCTATGTATACTTCTTATGTTGAACACATTACGTAGAATATAATAGCTTTCTTTTTTTTCTTTTTTAAACAATTTTCAGCTTTGTGATTACTATTTCACAGTTCATATTATGAAAATCATCTCTCTAAGGTTTTAAAAAATGATGTGTGTACTTATAAAAATGGTGGTGAGCAATGTAAATACTCTTTCAATGTACCAAAATGTAAAGGCTAACACATATTTATACTAAGGATAACTCACACTTGTATAGAAGATAAAATGATTATATTGCAAAAGTGATGGGGCATGCAAGAAACTAGTGAAAATCAGAGGAGAATAAAAATTTCTTTTACACATCAGTAGTCATGGGAGTTTAGACATTGTAAATTAAGTGGTATACTGTGAGGGAAATCCTGATGCTCAGATTCTTCAGGAAGACCTGAGTTCTTACCGTGTGACTTTGCAATAACCTGTTACTTATTTGCTGTTGGATGGGGAGAGCTGGGGCATGGCAGCTTGTAGAGCAGCCAACACTCCTTTGATCTCTGTGCTTACAAGAAGGGCAATATTCTCTCCTATTCTCCTAGATCTTCTGCACACCATTGAATCTGATGGTATGCTTTTTTTTTTTTTTTTTTTTGTGTGTATGTGTGTGTGTGTGTGTGTCAGGAAAAGCACCTCCTTCTTTGTTGTGACTTTTTAAAATTACTTTTGCAGCTACCTTTAGAAAAGATTTAATTCAAAGTCAGCTTGTAGTTTTGTCTGTCCTCCCTTTTCCCTTCCCCTTTTCTTGTCTTTTGAAGATTTATAGTCACAACAAGGAGTTTTACCAGCCCGTTTTCTGGCTCTTACAGCCATTAAAACTTATGACCCTCAGTATGTGTTTCTCTAAATAAACAACAGAACACACTCTTTGGAAATTTGTACTTTTAGCATAGGTGTTTTCAAAAACAACAGGTCAAGAAACTCTCTAAAGGTGAATTTGCATAGCAATGAAAAAATTGCTTATGTTATCCAAAATCAATCATCCCTTGATTTTGAAAAACAAGGAAGAAATTTACCAGGCACACATTTTATTTGTTGTACAAGGGAACAAACATGGATTTAAATCACTTATATTATAACATATAATTCTGAATTATGTAATATCTGTGTTTGTAATTAAAGGGCAGAACAGATGGTGGAGTCTTAGTTTAAAGCAATGTGTCTATTAAAGTAATGCATGCTGCTAAGTAATTGTTCCAAATCACAAAATATTCATTCATTATGTTTTCAGAAGAAACATGAATCTGAGAGATGGTATTTCTTGGGGAGATTTAAATCAACAACAAAAACAAAGAAAAAAACAAACTGGAACAGAGAGTCAAGGAAGCATTTTTAGAACTGGTAGCTAATAAAATGCATTTTTAGGAGTATTAACTATTTTTTCATAAAAGAAACACGAAATTGCATATATGAAGATTTTGTTAGATGCTCACAGAACTATTCACTGCAGTGGGAAAATACAAAAGACATCATCTGTGGGCTCACATTCATGGACAACTGAGCCAACCTAACCATTCACTCACTCATGGAATGGAGAATTTGGTAGAAGTGAGAAAAATTGTGGGTCCAGATAAAGACAGTTTGCTTGGTAAAGCAAAAGCTGTGTATACAAGTAAAGCAAACAAGGAATTCATTCACTACTTCTCACTGAAAGGCCACTTCTAGGAAAACAGGGGTCCTCATGCTTAATAGTTTATCAGGAAAACATTCCCTTCCCTTCTTCCTTCTTTTCCCTCCTGTCTTATGACTGATCGTTATGTCATATGGCATGGGGCATTGCTTTGGCCAGTTGGGGTCAGCTGCCCTGCTTCTGTCCCCTCCCAGCTCCTGCTGCAGCCCCAGCCTGACCGCTGGCAGGACAGAGCAAGAAGCTGGAAAGTCCTTGACTCACTGTAAGCACTGCTCTGCAACAATTCAAACATCAGTGTGTTATCAACATTATTTTCCTCCTAAGTCCCAAACACTTCACCATAGCAGCTGCTATGAAGGGAACTAACTGCCAAAACCAATACAACATCCAATGTATCATTATTACTTCAAACAGACATACTTATGCATGTGAGCAATGTTAGTAAACTCTAAGAACACAGTTTTGTATTTCTGTGGGACATGGATTGAGACTCAATAGATTGCATCCAATACATTGCCTTGACTCTTCCTTTTCACTGATTTCTGTGTATAAACCTGTTGGCTGATTTCCTTTATTTGGAAAATAAATACTGACTTAACAAAATTCCAATTTTTAGTTTGAAGTTACCACTATAGTGTCTTAGGAGAGGCAAAAGAAGTATCAAACAGATGTACAGGGGACACTTTATTTCATCTATGTTAACAGATTATCTTCGGCAGATTAATTTCATCCCTGTTATAAGATTTTTTTTTTTTTCTGCAGAATTTAAACAGTTTAGTAAGTATTTATTATTTTGTTTTGGGTTGAGTTTTGTGGTTATTTTTCCTAGAAGAACAATATTCAGATGTTTAGATGTTTCTGAAAAAAAAAAAAAACACCAAAAAACAAACAAACAAACAAACAGAAAAAGCTGTAATAACACTGCCTTATATTTAAAATCTTTTAAATATATGTTCATGAAGTTAAAAAAAAAATAAAAAAAAATAAATGAGGTCTTCAAGTTCAAATTAATAAGAGCAGTCATGTCATAAGGTTCAAACCACTTTTATTATCTTTGCCAGCACAGTTTGAAAAGGTGATTGCACTCTTATTTTTCTACATTCTCATGATGAACACTCTGTGATGTCTATAGTTTCATAGATAATAGTGAATGTTATCCAGGTACGGTGGCTGGTAAATTCCTCCAAGAGGAATTTTTCTCAGTCAGGAACAAGGAATGCATTAGTTACCGGTGTTAATTTGCTAGAGTTCATGATTTCTTTTATTCATCAGGACCTCAAATCCTAGAATGAAATGTGCTTGTCATTTTTAATCCATCTTGGCAGACAACCTTTTCTTACTTGATGACATATTTTAGTTTCTTAGGACTACTGCTTTATTCATGTGCAGGACAGGGTTGAATAAGACAAATGGGAGAGAAGAGAATGTTTATGTTTAAAGTCTGTATTGCAGCATATGATAGATGGGCTCTTTTCCTGGATCTGACAGACTTTGAGCCAAGCTAAAAATTGCAAAACAATTGTATCTCTAGTACTTAAAAGAAGTTTGCCTCTCGTTCTTGAAATTTAACTTATGACACCTTTAATTCTGAATATGGATAGTTTTCTCCTGAGTGTTTATATATAATACTTCTACTGTTGCTATATATATATTTTTTTTCATAAAAAGACAACTACAAAATGGCATTCCATTGCTCTCTTGCCAAAACCCTAAAATACCTAGTAAAACATCACAAGGCAGAACTGTAGAAACAATTGTAACACATCTTTAACAGAAATTAAAATAAAGTTTCTCTAAGCACTTGAAATGGCAGAAACAGACAGATTCTTGCTGTTGCATTTAAAAATACCAAATTAAAGCCTTTCATGGCTTTTAATATGCATTTTTATTTCCTGTTCTTCTAGTCTAGTCTTCTAGTCCAGTGCTTAGCAGAGAGATAAAAATTAAGAGTAGGTGTGCATTTGAAATGCTATCTTTCTCACACAGTTTATTCTGAAATTTTTCATTACTTTTCAGAGTCCCGGGGGAAGCAAATTTAAAGGGAGATGTTTAGGCTGCAGACTTTCACTAGGAATTTAGTTTTGATCTTGGACCAGAACCTATAACAGAAGCTAAATTTCCAATACAAGATTCAGAAGATTATCAACTATAAAATAGCTGTTAAAATCCTATTGATTGCTGTTTACTTAATCTGGGAAATATGCAACTCATAGCATATCTTTGAGTATGACCTAGCTCTTTTGGATGACCAGAACCAATGTAGACTGGGGAAAACCAGTGAAAATCAGCAAAACATTTAATTGTTCCAACCTACTTTGCAAACTCCACCTTAAAGAAAACATAGTATCCCAAGAACACACTTGATGAGTGAAAATTCATCTAGAGAAGGTTTGGAGTACATAATTGCCTTGATCTCTAAATCAAAAGCTCTCTTTCTAGTCAAGCCTTTGGCCAAAAGAGAAAACCTGCTAAAAGCAAAGACATTTAAGTACTCTGAAGTAAATAATATATCAATTCTAAACCAGATATGAATATGAAAAACACTACCACTAAAGTCTAATCTTGTACGTAAGACTAAAGGACAAACACAAATTCTAGTATTTTATATGTGTGTGTGTGTACGTGTAGAAAATCAATGCATTCTTCTTCCTTTTTTTTTTTTTTTTTTTTTCTGTACAACATTAAGGTACTCATAATAAGCCATATTTATGTGACTTCTTATGGCACCTGAAACAGCTGTGAGTCTTTAGTTTAGAGTCTGAGTTTATGAGAAAAAATGAGTGAGATATTCAATCCACTTATAAAAGGTTATTTCTTGGATAAAATCTGGCTTCTCAGTTCAAAGGTGACAAGTTGAAAGCATGCTTATGTTGCCTACAGCAGTTGCAGCTAACTGTCTCTGTCACCAAGTGTTCTTTTCTTTCTTGGACTCAGATGTCTTATGCTGAAGGGATATTGAATAAGTGCCCAGACCTCTGAGGCCAAGTTTTTCCAAGTAACGAGCACCAGTCTTTCCCACTGTGTAATGTAGATACACGTAGATACACATTTCTACAAGACGAACTGCTTCTGAGTTCTTCTAGAAATTTTCACAGTATTTAATGCACAGACCATTATCTGGGGAACAATTTAGATCCTAAGCTATTCTTAGTCTCTTTCTTTGTAATTCCATACTGCTCCAAATAACATACTTATCTATTTCCATAATTTAAAGAAATCTTATGACGAGAATGGCACTGTAGAGTTGGACTGAAAGTTAAAGGCCTTTTTACATTTCCATTTCCCCCCTAAAGGAAAGGACTTCATTTAGAACAGATGGGATGTTGAATGGTTTCACACCTGAGATTTCCTGTCACTAGCATAAATGTGCAGGGAATTATGCACATCATTTACTATGCATCTCATTTCCCTTAGCTGTGTTCAGCTGGACGCTGTACTCTCTGCCCTTCACTTTCATGGACAATAAAATCTTCTTGAACATATGCTAGGGAGAAAAGAAGTAACCTGTAGGAAAAACAAAACAAAACAAAGAAACAAAAAACTTGATCTATCAATACAGATAATTCATCTTAAGCATTTCCAATTTCTAATTCAAAGAACAACTTTGAAGACTTTGTGTCTGAGGTGACTGCATCTGTCTTGCTTAATCTCATACTAGGAACACCTAGGAAAATAAATCATTTTATAATGAACTCTGTTGCTGCTTATATTTAAACGAATATTTGGCCAAATCTGTCTCTCAATATCTCTTCTGTCACTAAGGCTGCATGCCATTAAATCCCTTGAAGGTAGCAAGCAATGTTACGTACTGTCACCAGTGAGCCAGAAGCCTGAAATTTCCATGTTGCCAGTATGACCTCTAGGGAGGTGATTTGATTTTTGCATTCCCCTGGAGTACCTGCTGTCTGTGATACTGATTGTCAAGGAAAGGCATTTCCTGACTGACATGAGAAAATCATGTATGATTGTTTCATTCCATCCAGACCTCATGCTCAATGGCAAGTGGACTCGCTTTGAAAAACCAACAGGTCAAACAGTAGCAATAGTATGATCATAGGGATATGGTTTAGTGGAGACTGCTAGCGTTAGGTCAGAGGTTGGACTTGATGATCTTGAGGTCTCTTCCAACCTAGAAATTCGGTGATTCTGTGATCACAGAATCACAGAATCACAGAATCACCGAATTTCTAGGTTGGAAGAGACCTCAAGATCATCGAGTCCAACCTCTGACCTAACACTAACAAATCCTCCACTAAACCACATCACTAAGCTCTACATCTAAATGTCTTTTAAAGACCTTCAGGGATGTTGACTCCACCACTTCCCCGGGCAGCCCATTCCAATGCCTCGCAACCCCTTCCGTAAAGAAGTTCTTCCTAACATCCAACCTAAAACTCCCCAGGTGCAACTTTAGCCTGTTCCTCCTTGTCCTGTCACCAGGCACGTGGGAGAACAGACCAACCCCCAACTCGCTACAGCCTCCTTTAAGGTGATGCATTATTTCTCTGCTGTTCTCCCTCTACTGCCCTGCCAAGACAGTCCTATGACAGTCCTAAAAATCTGTTGCTGTTGGTTCTTCAGTGAACCATTTTCTTCATTTTGATTCTTTGTCAGTTTAGAAGTTAGCAAAGACCGAACCAATGTTATTAAGTACATTGTGCATATAAAAGGTAGATTACTTTTCAGACCAAAGATTGTCTAAGCTCTTTCTTTTTTTTTTTTTTTTTTTTTTTTTTTCCACTATTGCATCCGTATTATCTCTTAGTATTACTACTCTGTGTGTGTGATACACATTTATTGTATTATCTCTTAGTATTACTACTCTGTGTGTGTGATACACATTTAATGCTTTCCTTATTTGTCAAAAAGTACACATGGATAGTCATAAATTATTTCATTTGGGCTCCCAAAACACATAAACATGAATATCTGAGGTTCAAATTCAGATGAAACCTGATAGATCTTCTGCAGATGCTATTGCACTAGTTCCCACTTAATTATATTGGCTTTTAAAAAAATAATATAAAAGCTCCCATTCTGTTCATCACAATTTTAGTTTGCCTATTGAGGTTAATGGTATCACTAAATTATGTAGGTATTTTCTGATATTTAAGATTTTGAGGGTTTTTTGTTTGAATACAAAGCCATAACCTGTGATTTGCAGTCTGTGATGTCCCTTCAGCAAATTGCTTTTGAAAAAGAAGATGAGAAGAGCTTACAACTGTGAAAATGCATTCATGAGTTTTTTATATATAGAGAGAGTCACAGAATCACAGAATCACAGAATCACAGAATTTTCTAGGTTGGAAGAGACCTCAAGGTCATCGAGTCCAACCTCCAACCTAACGCTAACAGCCCTCCACTAAACCATATCCCTAAGCTCTACATCTAAGCGTCTTTTGAAGACTTCCAGGGATGGTGACTCCACCACTTCCCTGGGCAGCCTGTTCCAATGCCTCACAACCCTTTCTGTAAAGAAGTTCTTCCTAACATCTAACCTAAAACTCCCCTGGCTCAACTTAAGCCCATTCCCCCTCGTCCTGTCACCAGGCACGTGGGAGAACAGGCCAACCCCCACCTCTCTACAGCCTCCTTTAAGGTATCTGTAAAGAGCAATAAGGTCACCCCTGAGCCTCCTCTTCTCCAGGCTGAACAAGCCCAGCTCCCTCAGCCGCTCCTCGTAGGACTTGTTCTCCAGGCCCCTCACCAGCTTCGTCGCCCTTCTCTGCACCCGCTCAAGCACCTCGATGTCCTTCTTGTAGCGAGGGGCCCAAAACTGAACACAGTACTCGAGGTGCGGCCTCACCAGAGCTGAGTACAGGGGGACGATCACCTCCCTAGCCCTGCTGGTCACGCTGTTCCTAATACAAGCCAGGATGCCGTTGGCCTTCTTGGCCACCTGAGCACACTGCTGGCTCATATTCAGCCGACTGTCCACCATCACTCCCAGGTCCTTCTCTGCCTGGCACCTTTCCAACCATTCCTCTCCCAGCCTGTAGCTCTGCTTGGGGTTATTGTGCCCCAGGTGCAGGACCCGGCACTTGGCCTTGTTAAACTTCATGCAGTTGACCTCAGCCCATCGGTGCAGCCTATCCAGATCCTCCTGCAGAGCTTTCCTACCCTCAAGCAGATCGACACACGCACCTAACTTGGTGTCATCTGCGAACTTACTGAGGGTGCACTCGATGCCCTCGTCCAGATCATCGATGAAGATATTAAAGAGGACCGGCCCCAGCACCGAGCCCTGGGGGACGCCACTAGTGACTGGCCTCCAACTGGACTTGGCTCCATTCACCACGACTCTTTGGGCCCGGCTATCCAGCCAGTTTCTAACCCAACGAAGCGTGCGCCAGTCCAAGCCAAGAGCAGCCAGTTTCTTGAGGAGAATGCTGTGGGAGACGGTGTCAAAAGCCTTGCTGAAGTCAAGGTAGACCACATCCACAGCCTTTCCCTCATCCACCCAGCGCGTCACTCTGTCATAGAAGGAGATCAGGTTCGTCAGGCATGACCTGCCTTTCATAAAGCCATGCTGACTGGGCCTGATCGCCTGCTTCCCCTTCAAGTGCTGCATGATGACTCTCAGGAGGATCTGCTCCATGAGCTTTCCTGGCACTGAGGTCAAACTGACAGGCCTGTAGTTTCCTGGGTCTGCCCTCCTGCCCTTCTTGTAGATGGGCGTCACGTTTGCTAGCCGCCAGTCGATTGGGACCTCCCCCGATAGCCAGGACTGTTGATAAATGATGGACAGCGGCTTGGCCAGCTCCTCTGCCAGTTCCCTCAGTACCCTTGGGTGGATCCCATCTGGCCCCATCGACTTGTGCACATCTAAGTGCCTTTATATATATAGAGTCCTTTATATATATATAGGTAATATATACATATACATATATATGTATACTTATAGGTCTGTTTGTTTTTAACCTGAAAGGGTTTGTTTGTTTGTTCGTTTGTGTAGCTTGTTGCCACAAGTTATTTGAAGACATTAGAAACTCCTTTGCTGAAAGCTGAGATCGGGTATCAGAAGTTGGAAGCAATATTTTCCACTTAAACTCCTTGAGGAATAGAATGAAAAAAAAAATAATGTTTTTAGCATCTGCTTTTGTTGGAAAAAAATATTCTACAGGAACATAAAAAATAGACTGATGAGTCTACTTTGAGCAACACTTTTTTTTCAACCTCAACCTGACTCCTAACAATGGGGAAGGCAGAAACTGGCATTCTGTGTAAGGAATTATTTTAATATATACAGTACTTCATCAATTAGACTAATTTTCTTTATAGTATAGTGCTTAAAGTGATTGTTGTTACTGAGCTGCTTGCCTGTGAGGAAGCTGTAGTGGCTTCCACTCTGGGCTGTACATCAGTAAAATGACTGTACATAACTATTACACTCTGTTTTTACCAGACAGCACTTGAAGTGATGTGAGAAAGTTTTGAGAACAAATCATGCACTTCACAGTACAATCTTGTACTTTCAGCTACAGTTTCAGCACTGCCATAATTTATTATTCTCACTTGTCATGCCTTAGTTGTTTTATTGAGTTATCAAACAGATATCTGCTTTTTGTCTCTTTTTCCTTAGAGCAGTGTCAAGATTTTTATCAGACTTCTGATCCCTACCAAACAAGTACTTTCAGGCCTACAATCTTCAGGCAATACTGCTATCACAACACAATGCTGTTTGTCATGCAGGTTCACAACAAAAGTAGTATTATGAACATCTTGATACTTGAACATCAGTGAATTGTCACAATTCCCTCAGCATCGGACCTACTAGCACATGCAGCAAAAGGTAAGTGTATATGCACAAGATTTTTTCTCTTATTTTGCCATGCCAGTAAACTCTTCTGGATTCCTTTCTTTCTCTGTCATCCTTAGAGACAGAAGTACAGCAGCAACTTGAGATATGAGAGTAGGCTTGGCTAAAATAGATGTGAAAGATTTTTTTTTTTTTTTTTTTTTCACACAACATTGATTAAAATGTAATTCTGTTGTGTGCACATCCTGGAAGAACACAACACTAATTAATTAGACTACTAGTTAAATGAGAGCTAAGTAATCAAGATCACAATTATCTTTTGCTCTGTGTCTGGACAGTGCTGTGCTGTAATACAAATGAGTAACAACAATTGATAACAAAAAATAGTTCTCATTCTGCTCTTATAAACATCACCAGTAGTTCTGTGAAACACTGTATTGAAAATAGGTGAGTTTTTCTAAAAAACCTGTGAAATTCCCATCCAGTGTAAACCAATTCACATTTTATAATTTGCTTGGTGTTTTCAAAGAAGATAAGGAAGCCTGACAACATTTCCAGCTTGCCAGTGCATTCCTATATTCTGCAAAAATGCATGCACTTACCGTAGTTCTGATTCTTCAATACAGAATACACTGCACAACTGAGGCATTTGTGACGGAAGGCAGAAGAAATGTGATTATACTACTCTGTTCTGCTTTTGACTCTCCCATCCCTGAAGCCTTCTCCTCGCTGGTTGTGATACAGGACTAAAGGCTGAACTATTTTCTTCCTTGGATTGCTAGCTCAGCGAAGGCTCTGTCCTGTCATCAATAGCAGGAAGTGAAGCCCAGTATCATCTTTTTGAATTTTTTGTAGTCAATCAACAGCAGTACTGAGGAATACATGTTCATGGCTCAACTAATACTTGAGTATTACTTGACTACACTGTGTACATGATAATTAATATAGATATAACTCTTCACTGTTAGCCATAATCTACTGGACTGCTACGACCAGACTTTCTGCAAGGGTGTTCTGTGATTTCTGTGCCAACATCACAAACGCTTATGTTCATTGGCAGCAACAATGAACCTGACAAAATCCAATCAAAAAGTGACATCATTTAATGCCTACCTGCTAACACATCATAGTTCAGACTTTTATTTATCTCTAAGGGCTTAGAAGTAAAAGACTCTCCAACTCTCCATCACCCCTTAAATAAGATTATCATCCTCTGTCCAAAACTAGAAATGGCATATTACCATTATTAATTTATAGATTTGTCAGGGATAGGTCTGAAGGTTGAAGGTTTGGCTGAGGTGAACTGAAGTCTATAGAAGAAAAAAGGATCATAGATTTTGACAATAGTAAGAAGCACTATTTTATGTTAAGAAAAGAGTTTCCTGTAATATTAGTTGAATATCAATTTGTTCCTGAAATATTCAGCTATTGACTATTGAGTAGTCATTATTTGTGTTGTCTGGAACCAAAAACATTCACAGTGAAATTTTATTGAATGGCAAAGCCATTACATAAAACAGGGACCCTAATGTATTTTCCATTCCTGGCCTTGTGACACAATGCATCAAAAAACAGAAAACATCTGTTAGCAAGAAAATAACTTTTAGTGATCTTACATGAATAAGAAGGAATATTTAATTTCTCTACTTCTATATAGTGATTAATGTGTGGGGTACCATGTACTTTGTCATACAGACTTCAGAGTCCTGGATCGTGCTGCAGTGCCTTCACTGACTGGTTACAATTTAAGGTATGATGTACTGCTTTGGTCAGAAAAAAAAATAAAATCATTTATTGTCTCCTATTTTGCAGTCCAAAGTCCGATCCAGTGTTTAGGAGCCACCAATACTTTATAATGTCTACAGAAATCTGCAGGTTTCTGTATGAAGCTGCTAAGTTCAGAGTGACAAACAGCAGTGAGAGGTGCCAAAATTTGGTAACAAGTTCTTGCTGCCCTGTCAACCAGTCTTTTGTGAGAAGATCTTTACAGCTCTGGGCAGACCCAGAACACCACAGGTACTGCTCAGACAAGATTCTGAAAACTGCCTGATGCTGGGATAACAGGGCCAGTAGTCAGGAATTAGAGGGCACGTAAGCCAAGCAGCTGGGATCCCTCTCTAGGAAAGGGGGCATTGACAGAGTGATTAGAAAAGAGGCACAAACCCTTAGCCCCTGGAGGCAACTCCTGTCAGGTGTGAAGGAAAAGTATCCCTTCAAGGAAGATCTTGTATATCAATCAGGCAAATGGGCATCCATGGAGGAGGGGTGTGTCCAGTGCCTGAGTAAACTGGATGTGCTGGAGGTGATTTGTGGTGATCAATACAATGACCAGATATCCAAAGATACAGGTGAAGTCAAGTACACGACATGTTGTGTCAGTTTGTACAGCGTGCATCATTGTTGTACACCAATTCACTGGCCATAATGACCTGGAGAGATGAATTAGCCGGCCAACTCTGTCAGTACGAAGAAAGTCTCTCTTCTCCCCTATGGGCCTGTACCTTGGCTGTGGTGAAACTGGTTCAGCATATTAAAGAGAAGAAAATATGTCTTTTCCCCAACCTATATGGACCAGTGGACCAGTGTCTCATCTATTAGGAGTAAGCATTCCTCTGCACAGGAGAGAGGATCTAGTGGGTACACACCATGTGCCACCCTGTGGTTTTACCTGTGTGACCAAGGGGAGGACACAAAGAAGTGGGATAGAAAACATACCTTGACCCCTATGATACAGGTATGTGAGTTGCAAGGAAAGATGATCACAAAAGGGGGCTATTCCAGAAAACTGCTGCTCCAGTTTCCAGTGGGCAGTTCTCCAGACAGAGTAGACAGGCTGATCTTCTAATGTTAATAAAGGGACTAATTCACGTTTACAAAAAGTGAGTAATAGATATTATGACCAGGACAAGAGAGGCCCTGGCTCCATCCAGGAGGAGGAAAGGGACAATCAGCTTTGCTGGACTGTGTGTATTTAGTCTGGCACATTGTACCCATGGGAATATGAGGCTTGAGTGGTCAATGGCACACAGTGTACACTAATAACATCAAGCTATAAAGGGACAGAACCCATCTGTATTTATGGAGTGACAGGGAGATCCCAGCAGTTAACTGTACTGGAGGATGAAGTGAGTCTACCTGGGAATGAATGGCAAAAGCACCCCAATGGGACTGTCCTGTAAAATCTGTACATCCTTGGCATAGACAACATCAGAAGAGGTTACTGCAAGGATCCAGAAAGGTATTGGTGAGTTTTGGCAGTGTTGCCTTGGAGACAGAGCTGTCTCCTGGAGATGAAGAAGATCAAACAGCTGTCTGTATTGCCCACTCTCATAGAGGACCCTTCTGTTGTGGGTTGCTGAAGGTGAAATTTGTTGTAAACATTGCAGAGAGGAAAAAGAGGAGAGAAATAAACAGTGAAATACTGAACTGTGTGCCATAAAAAACAACAAACAAACAAACAAACAAAAAGCACACTGAATTTCATGCCAAAAAGATCGCTTTGCCTGGGGTTTTATTTCTGCTTTCAAGCATCACAAGGATTCCATCAACTAATTAAGCCTCTTCCCCTTAGGCTTAATTGATCTTTGACAACTTTTATTTTCAAGAAGTGATAGCTAATCATGCTTTCTATAAATTCTCACTGTTACATTTTTTCAGCACTCCCCCAAACAAACAAACAAACCAACCAATCAACCAACCAACCAACCAAACACACGCACACATAAAAAAACAAACAAACAAGCAAAAAATGCAAAAACAAAACAAAACAAAACAAAAAAACACTATTTTGGGATTACTGTTCAAATTGAAAGTGAAGGAATGATTTTTAATGTTACATTAGTAAGATGTGGTGAAATAACTGTTTTTATCATGGTTGGAGTGACAAACATGCAGGAAATCTCAAGAGTATATGGAGGACTGTTTAATGCTATTTATGTATTCAAGCACTTGTGAGATTCTTTCATACATATCAGTGATATGCAGAGTATCTCTTGAACTACTTGTTCACAGCATTAAGTCATACTCTTCCTAGATTGTCAGCAGAAATAGTAACTCTAGGAACTTCAGAGATTTCGTATGATCTAAAAGATGTTTTTGGTGAATGAAACCAAAAAAAATTTTTTCCTTCTCCAAAAATGAAGCTCAGCACTTAAAGTTTAATGAATATGTTAATATACAATTAGCAAGAAGAAAATTTAAAGTAGCATTATGTCTCCTAAAAATCATCAGGCTGCTCTTTTAATAGGTAGTGGCTAATTTATTTTATTTGTTTTGTTTTATTGTATATAATTAGAAATAGTATATTTTTTTGATTCCAGATTTTGTTTCTTGAAGTATTCTGAATTTTTTTTTTGGTTATAAAAAATGCCTTGCCTGTGAAATCTTTCAAATTATTCTTTTATTCTTGCTATTATTCTTGCAAATATGAAAGTTCCTTGTATGAGAGTTCAAAGATTTCTTTTGTCAGAAAGTAGACTCTGAACCTGATGTGTTTGTAGAACATGTATTCACACAGTGAAAGAAAAACAATTTTTTTTAGCTTTACAATGAGATGAAAACTGAGCATTTAACTGCTTAAAAAAAAAAAAAAAGAAAAAAAAAAAAGAAAAAAAGTTGCAAAGTATATGTTAAAGCAGTACAAACACTATGCAATTTCAAATTCATGAAAACTCCAAAGAAATACAGATATTCTAGCCTATATATGTATTGCTACAGCTGAAGAATCTATTATATATATTTTTTATTTCCTTCACTCATTCTTTCTCCATTTTTTTCTGGGGCAAGCCATGACTTTTCTGGTTCCCTGTTTAAATTCATCCTATCTTTGCATTTTTAAAATCATCTTCAGTATGATATATCAAAATCTGGGTCATTACAATAACTGTGGGAGTCTATGCAAATTCCTGGCCCTCTACTTGAGGCAAACTGGGAGTCCTGATACAAGCATGCAGTTAATTTAAATCAAGGTCAGATAGGGTTTTAAGTAAAATGGCAGAAAGCTCTAAACTTTATAAGAAGTACCATCTATTCTTATACTGTGTTACAATCTGGACTTTTTGGTAGACTCTTTGTGGAGTATTAAATTCATCTTACAAAACTTTTGGTTTATTTTCAAAATCAGCCCTACATCTTACTGTGGTGCATCTAAGGTATATACATCCTGGCAAGTGTGTCTGTTAGCCCTTATGGTCCCTGTGAAGTTATGGCAAGCCAAACTTGTCTCTAGTAGGTCTAAATCTATAATTTCTTTCTAAGCTAACTGTGCCCAAGACCTAGTAATTAAGGTGTGGACAAGGCCTATGCCAAATCAGTCCAGTTCTTTCCCACTCTGAGAGGATTCCTTGACAGACAGAAAAAGTTGCTCAAAATCACAGACAAATAAAGCAAGTTGAGTATGTCAGAATGTTTGCTGTATCGTGCAAAAGACTTGCACTGGAAAAATTAGAATCAAACTTTTCAAGCTATCTTTCAGGTGCCTACCAGACTTTCTGTCTGAGAATATATAGTCTTTTAGCTATATGTTTAACTAGGAGTCACTGTCTAGAAATTACTTGCTATCACCAATCCAACTGCTAGTTATCCCTCTCCTTTGTTCTGTCATTTCCAGGTATCTTGGCTTATTGATTACTAACTACATCATCCATGCAGTTGGGAGAGGACCTTATCTTCAAAACTTGTTGCTTTCTCTCCAATTCAGTCTCTTGCTCCCAATTGCAGTGACAGAACACATTATCCACACTGCACTTCAGACTACTCTTAGCTTGCATATTAACAGACAGATAGACATAATGAAGCCCTGTAACTTAGTCAACGTTTGTTATTAACACCTGTGGATCAGGATTTGAGTTCCTCAGAGAAAGGGCCATTTCATGTATCATAGCTGCTAAATTGGAAGTTAGATTCTGATTTTTTGATCTGTATTTATGCTTCAACATTTGATAGATTTTTAAATTTTAAGATAAATTCTTATAAAAAAATGAAATTGAACCATAAAAAATGTATTAGAAAACAATGCCAGAATGCAAATTTAAAGTGCATGAAGGCAGATTGTGCCTCTTTCTAAAATTATACATTTTCTAGTGCAGACATGATGTACATAATTTAAGGTAGAATTTATCTACCTCTGTAAATTAAACTAAAAAATTTTGTAGTTTTATGTCTGCTTGCAACTATCTCAAAAATGATGAAAAGCCGTTCTTAACCACCAATTATGGGAAAAAAATGTTTCAGCTTTGTAGACTGTTTAATCATGGAGTATCTGAATGCATACTGGATGGCAGATAACAGGTAACACTTAGCAACGCTTTAATGTTTTACAGAAGATAAAAATGAATGATATAATATCCGATGATGTAATAGGAATCTTATATTAAAAGATAGTATTGCAGAAATATTGAAAATGCATAGCTTTAGTGTGCTAAAATAATTACCAGCAATGTAAGATCACACAGATGCAACCCAAAATTTTTGCCTATGTGAGCAGTTTCTGGAGAATTACAAGTAATACAGAAAGAAAAAAAAAAAAAAAAAAAAAAAAAGCACTACTTTCAAAATAAAACTCACCACTACCGTGAACAGATTTAGCAAATAGCAGCAATTAGAATATTCAATACATTGGCGTTGCAACATGAAAAGGGTAGGATGGTGCGAAGAGATAGCCTTAAGTTCTGAATGCCACACTGCTGTGAAAAATGGAGGTGAAGAAAGTGGACAAGAACTGTTTATTCATGCATGAAGGGGTTATAATGACTCAGACTTTTGACATGTTCTATTTTTGGGGCTAGTTTCTAATCCCAGAAGAACTGCAGAACTCCAAGGTGCAGAAAACATGCTCTTCAGCTTGTGTGCAAAAGGATATTCTCTTTCCACCACTCCCCCCTCTCCCCTGCAACCTTTCCACCCCAGTTGTTGGAGTTACAGGAATATCAGGACATCTAAAATTAGAAACTGGCCCTTGGACTCTTTGGAAGCAACACATCTTGTACGAGCTGTAACATATGGAGGAGATCTGCTGATTTTTGCAGTTTATTTGCCTGATTTTTTAATTACTGCTGGTAGCTAATGGTACCGAGCAAAACCCACTTTTATTAATTTTGCCTGCTATCTTCACTGTTTGTCTAATATCTTGCTAAAAGTAATGTAAACTGCTTGTCCAGACACTGGTATCAGTATGACTGTTGATTGGCATCTTCTTCTGTGAAAGACATTTGTACAAAAATAAATAAATAAATAAATAAATAAATAAATAAATAAAACAAAATTAAAGTATGTTTATGGTATCACAGAATCATAGAACAACTTGGGTTGGAAGGGACCTTAAAGATCATCCAGTTCTAGCCCCCCTGCTATAATCAGGGATGCCATCCACTAAGAACCAGGGCCCCATCAAGCCCCACCTCCAGGGCTGGGGCATCCACAACTTCTCTGGGCAATCTGGTCCAGTGCTGTACATTCTCTGTGTGCAGAATTTCCTCCTAACATTTAATTTAAATCTCCCTTCTTTCGGTTTAAAACCATTCCCCCTTGTCCTGTCATTGTGTGCCCTAGTAAAAAGTCACTCTCCATCTTTTTTATAAGCCCACTTTAAGTACTGAAAGGCTACAATGAATTCTCCCTGGAGTCTTTTCTTCTTCAGGCTGAAGAGCCCCAATACCCTCAGTCTTTCTTCATAGGAGAGTTGCTCCATCCCTCTGATCATCTTTGTGTCCCTTCTCTGGATGTGCTCTAACATGCGCACATCCTTTTTGTGCAGGGGGTCTCAGATCTGGACATGGTACTAAAAGTGAGGCCTCACAAGTGTAGAGGGGAACAATCACCTCCCTCGCCCTGCTGCCCATGCCTCTGCTGATGCAGCCCAGAATGCAGTTGGCCTTCTGGGCTGCAATGTACACACTGCTGGCTCATGTCAAGTTTTTCATCCATCAAAACCCACAAGTTTTTCTCTGCAGGACAGGACTGCTCTTAATGAGTTCTTCACATGGTCTGTGCTCATGTCTTGGATTGCCCCAACCCAGGAGTAGAACATTGCACTTAGATCTGTGTGTTGGTTTTACTTGGCTGGGCAGCTAAACTCCACCACAACTGCTTTCTCACTCCTCCTAAAAGAAGCAAAGAGGGAGAGAGAAAATATATTCTCTAAATCTCATCAATGAACCACATTCAGACACATCTTTGGAAGCAGAGCTTCAATATGCATAGTAGTTGTTTGAGAGGACAGATGATGTCTTCATAATGAGAGTCCCCCCTCTCCTTCACCTTTCCCATCTTTCATTGCTGAGTGTATGGATTATTCCTTTGGTTGGTTTAGGTCAGCTGCCTTAATAAAGATATTAACCAGTATTGGTCCCTCGAAAGACTGTTTAGGGACACCACTCATCACTGGCCTCCACTTGGAGCCATTGACTATCACCTTCTGGGTGCGGCCTTGAAGCCACTTCATTATCAACTGCTGGAGCAATTTGCTCCTGGGGGATTGACTCCGTGGTACAGAGCTGTGTGGGAACAGTTCCTGAAGAGATGATGCCTATGGGCATGCCCCGCAGGCTCAGTTTGGGAAAGATGGCATCCCGTGGGAGGGACTCCATGTGGAGCAGGGGCAGAGAGGGACCGTGAAAGAGTGGTGATGAAGTGTCAGGGACTAACCACAGCCCCCATTCCTCCTTCTCCTGCGCCACTCGCAGGGAGGAAGTAGAAGAGGATAGATGGGGAGGAGAAGGTGCTTTTAGTTTGCTTTTAGATCTCACTGATCTAGTAAACAATAAATTTTATTAATCTCCCTGTGCTGAGTCTGTTTTGCCCATGACAATAATTGTTGAGTGATCTCCCCATCCTTTTCCCAACCCTTGAACCCTTTCCATGGTATTTTCACTCCCTTTCTCTTTGAGGAGGTGGAGTGAGAAAGTAGATGTGGTATAGTTCAGTGGCCAAGTAGCATAAAACCACTACAAATTCCCATGTGAAAGAGCCAAGTTGCTAGAATAAGAAGTTGTAGTGGGTTTACGTGGCAAGGTTTTGGTAGCAGGGGGCCATAGGGGTGGTTTCTGTGAGAAGGATCTAGAAGCTGCCCCATGTTTGGGAAGGGCCCCATTGTCTTCCAGAGCTGAGCCAATAAGTGATGTTGTTTTGCGCCTCTGTGAGAGCATATTTAAGACAGGGAAAAAAATGCTGCGCGGCACAGCAGCTGGGAGAGTGAGAGGAGTGAGAAAAATAGCCTTGCAGGCGCCAAGGTCAGTGAAGAAGGAGGGGGAGAGGTACTCCAGGCGCTGGAGCAGAAGTCCCCTGAGGCCTGTGGTGAGGCCCATGGTGAAGCAGGATGTCCCCCTGCAGCCCATGGAGTACCACGGTGGAGCAGGGTTCCATGCTGCAGCCCGTGGAGGAGACCACGGTGGAGCAGGTGGCCCTGCACCGATGGAGGCTGCGGCCTGTGGGGGAGCCAGGTTGGAGCAGTTTTCTCCTGAGGGATGGACCCCGTAGTACAGACCCATATCTGGAGCAGTTCTGGAAGAGCTGCTGCCTGTGGGAAGCCCACGCCGGATCAGTTCATCAAGGACTGCATCCCGTGGGTGGGACCCCACAGCACAGGGGACGAGAGTGACCGAGAAGGAGCGGCAGAGAAGAAGTGCTGTAGACTGACCATAACCCCCATTCCCCCGTTCCCCTGCACCGCTCGGGGGGAGGAGGTGGAAGAGGGTGGATGGGGGGGAAGGTGCTTTTGGTTTCTCTCCTTTGTTTCTCACTTCTCTAGCTTGTTAGTAATAAGCAATAAATCTTACAATCTCCTTATGCTGAGTCTGTTTTGCCCGTTACAATAATTACTGCGTGATTTTCTCATCCTTATCTCAACCTTTGAGCCCTTTTCACATATTTTCTCCCCATTCCTCTTTGAGGAGGGGGAGTGAGAGAGTGGCTGTGGTGGAGCTCGGCTGCCCACTCGAGAGGAACCATGACAGAAGTAAAAGGTTAAAATTCACCAGAAAGAGAAGGGAGCAATCCTTACAGTGTGGATTACAGCTGCCTCTATTAGGTAGACAACGGTGTTGAAACAGACTAACAGGGTCTGTGACAACTGCTTCTTGCCTTTCTGGTCTGAAAGTGTAAGTGTGATAGCTATGTCCATTTCATTTTCTCTATCAGCTACATGTAAAGTTATTTGAATATTAAACCTTTTGCCTTTGCCTTCAGTCATGTCAGTATTGTGTCTGACTTGCTGAGATGTCTTGTACAGTATATTTTGTGTATAAGGAAGTGATGCTGTACAGATATAATCCAAATGTGTAGCCTGAAAATGAAAAGTGAGGAGAAAACATATTCTTCTGATACATTAAACAGAGAGGGTGCAAACTGCTGCAGCATTTTGAAACTATTTGTTTTGGGATCTGCAAGTATATTTTTCTATGATTCAATGATTCTATGATTTTTGGATGATCTTGTATTCCTATCTCTTCTATAGAAAAGGGGTATTGTTGCAGCAGAGATTTGTATGAGTATGTAGTGGAAAGAATTAAAAAAGAGTTTTTTTTTAAAAAAGAGACAAAACACTGCATTTTCTAACTATTAAAAGTATTTTTTGAAAACAATAATAACTACAAATATCTGAACCACAACCATTTTCAGCCTTCTCATTTGTGTTGTTTTCACTGAAGACTCAGAGTGCTCCATTGAGTCAACACCGTTTTATCCACTTGATTTAGAGATGGAAGCCATTCCTCAGTCTAGATTTAGTTGCCTGCCTTAGTTATTTATTTAGAGGAGATGAGAAAAGAAGGCTGTTGCTACTCTGGTGGCCAGAAGTAACAGCTGGTATTTTCTACTCTTGAAAGGATTGCCAAGGACAGAAATACGTGGGGCACTAGTGGCACAAAAGACTGAGAAATCTGTCTGAGCAGCTGTCACTGTGATGAACCTAGTGCAAATATGCAAAATGTTACATTGGGTTGCCAAAATCTTCAGTGGTTTTGGCACATATTAGCTGTAAAACTGGATGTTCTGTGGATGGTGACAGCAATAGTAATGTCAGGCACCTCTCTGCTGCAAGTAGGAAGATGCAAGGTCTTTTACTGCATGTTTACTGAGATGGTGCCAACAGGATGGCAGAAGCAAGACTGAGGCATCAGTATGCTTCGATGACTTCATATATGGATTGTTCTTTAATTTAATTTAGTTTCACAGTCAAACAAATATGAAAAAAACTGTTAACAGTTTTCGCAGTAGGATAGCAAGAAAGAGACATGTGAAAGAGCAGGTCTTTAGCTTCAGTATAAGACAAACTACTCAGAAGAGAAATTTGGTAAAAGTTGAGGGAAATGGCAAGAAAATCAGGGATTGTACAGTTTTTGTAGTTTTCTACATAAAAAAAGAAGCTTGTATTTGGAAATGTGCCACTGTATAGTGGATTCCTTTTTTTTTTTTTTTTTTTTTTTTTTTTTTTTGTGAAAGTGCAGCTTTCATAAAGGAAATTCCCTGCACAATCATGACAAGTAAAGTTTGATCATTTGCTTTAGTGGGATAATATTACCTTAAGTGCATTGAGGGCAACTCTTTCAGTTTGGATAATCCATTTTAGAGTGGGAAAGTATTGCTTCTGCCTTGTCCTCTACCTTGCATGCTAAAATGAAAGTGACAATCACATCTGATTTTTTTTCATAACTGCAGTATGATCCCTCTTGTTGGGACTAGAGCAGTTGTTTCAAACACTACTATATAAAGTGATATTCTTTACTCCATATGTTTCTGTAGAAAGGAAAAAACAGTACCAACTTAGAAAAGAATGTGAACTAAACAGTAGCTGAAGGAATATCAAGAACGAATAAGTTGAACAAGATGTTGTGAGAGATAATATATAATGGACCAGGATTGGTGCCATTCTACAGCTTCTCTAAAAACAAATAAACAAAATATAATGATGCATAAGGAACAGGGTGGAGAAAGCAGCAGAAAATATAATTTCACCACATAAATCAGTAAATTTCCCTCCTTTGGAAGATCATTCTAGATTTCCAACTCTAAAAGGACATATCAGAGTACAGTAAGCTCTCCAGAGGAAGATGATTGGAATGACTTAATAGATAGAAACTCTTCTCCAAAGAGAGATTGAAAAGATATGGTTGGTTTATTTCAAAGAGAACATAAAGAGAGACAAAATAAAAGTATATTCCAGTAATTTGCATAAGAACTACAGTACAGAGGATCAAACAGAATACTATCACTTCCAGTTTTCCGTTTCAGGCAAAAAGCACAGCTGAAAACAGGTATAATATAAAAATCATATTCATTATATTTCAAAAGAAAACTTATGGTGGAGACAATTTTTTTGATGTTTTTTCTTTTTCTGAGTGAAGTGTAAAGTGGGTTTTGTGTTTATATGGTGAAGAGTCTTTGAGGTAGAAACTGCTCCAAAATAATTATCACAATTGCAAAACCACATAGTCATACTACTGAATGCAGGAACAAATGTGTCAAATGTAAGGATGAGGCAAAATTTGATGAATAATGAGCAAATCATATAATAATTGATTTTAGTTTTGTGTTGAATTTCACTGTGTCTGTGGGTAGGTGAGCAACCACAGTCTTTGAAATCTCTGTTTTTTAATGTTGTTCTTATGACACCAAAATATAGGGGCTATTTTTGTAAACTGTTTTTGTTTCTGCATCTTCATCTGTTAAATGAAGATAAAAAATCTTTCTCATAAAATTTTGAAGCTTACATAATTTGCAAAATGTTCTAATGCTCTATGAAAATTGAACAACACAATTTATTTATTTATTTATTTATTTTTAGGCACACATGGTAAAGGTGTACTGTTTCATGTAATTTTAAAATTTTAGCAAGTTTGACCTTGTCTCTACAAGAAACATGACCAAAACATTCAGTATTCACAGTTTTATTTTTGTTATTATTGTTTTTAAATAAGCTAAAATATGTATAACCATACAGAGATCTTCCATCTCTCAATAATGCAAATATGCCACATTAGTGTAATGAGGATTAAACTCTTCTCACAGCCAGACTCTTCTCCTTGTTCTCTACTTCTCATTTTTGAGAGACATTTTCAGTTTACAATTCATTACAAATGCTACAACAAGTTGCACTGCTAAAACCAACCAGAATCATTAAAAACAAATTTTTCCTCAAAAGAGAATGGTCCATATCACCTATTTTGAGGACGTAATTTGTTTTTAATGTGCATTTTAAACAGTAAGACTTGTTTTGTTTTTGTATGTGTGAGTGTACAACTTTTTTTTTTTTTTTTTTTTTTTTTTTTTTTTTCATATTAGTAATGATGTTACTGGATTTCAATTAAAATTTAATTTTCAAGTCCTTGGTATAATTAGTCTTGCATAAATTTAAGCTTTCCTTATGTATACTAGACTACCATAAAAAAATAAAGAATTTGCCTTTAGCTACATATAAAAGATAACTTCCAGGCTATTGGCCTACCTGAAATCAAGTTTTTAACCTTCTCAAGTACTCTTTAATGTACTATATATTCTTCTATGTGTTCCTTCTCTGCACCCTCTCCCACTACCTTCTTTTCTTAGGATACTTTGATATTTACATGCTGCTATGTTTCTCCTTTGGACAAAGTCTAATCTTCTTTTCTCATTTCTATTATGGAAAAAAACATGGTTGACTGCAATACATGGTGGCTGTTAACTTCTCCCAATAAGGTATTACCTCATAAGTGTATGAATTGGAGAATGACTAATAGACTAAGATGAAATAAGAATTTGCTTGGAGATATTTCCCCCAGTCTCTAGAAAATAAGAACAGTAAAAACCTTTGGAGAAGGGCAAAGGCTACTCCTACAGGCAAAACATCAAGATGTAAATAAGGACAAAGATACTCCATGAGAGAGTATTGAAATGTAGAGGCAGTGGGGAAACCATTTCCACTGAGAAAAAAGAATTTAAATTTGACATTTGCTAGGTATGTCATACACACTTATAATGAGGGACCCATGTTCCCAGACCAGATACTAGAAGGATGTATTGATAAGACACCTTTTACAAGCACCTCATAATTGTACACTTGAAAAAAAGCTTGAATTTTTGATCTTTAAAAGAAATATACCTGAAGTTCAACAAAGCCAAGTGCAAGGTCCTGTATCTGGGCCAGCACAATCCCAAGTACAAATACAGGATGGGTAGAGAATGGATTGAGAGCAGCCATGCAGAGAAGGGCCTGGGAGTGTTGGTTGATGGTTCAACATGAGCTGGCAATGTGTGCTTGCAGCCCAGAAAGCCACCCATACCCTGGGCTGCACCAACAGCAGCGTGGGCAGCAGGGTGAGGGAGGGGATTGTCCCCCTCTGCTCTGCTCTCGTGAGATCCCACCTGGAGCTCTGCACTCAGCTTTGGGGCCCGCAGCACAAGAAAGGTGTGGGTCTTTTAAAGCAGGTCCAGAGAAGGGCCACAAACATGATCAAAGGGGTAGAGAACCTCTACTGTGAAGGCAGGCAGAGGGAGTTGGCGTTGTTCAGCCTAGAGAAGAGTAGACTCTGTGGAGATCTTATAGTGGCCTTCCAGTGCATAACAAGAGCTATAGGAAAGCTGGGGAGAGACTCTTTGCCAGGAAGTGCAGTAATAGGACAAGGAGTAATGTTTTAAACTAAAAAATGGCAGATTTAGATTAGGTATTCAGAAGAAATCCTTTACTCTGAGGGTGGTGAGGCACCGGCACAGGCTGCCCAGAGAAGCTGTGGATGCCCCATCCCTGGAAGTGTTTAGGGCCAGGCTGTATGGGGCTCTGAGCAACCTGGTCTGGTGGAAGGGGTTGGGGGTGGAATTAGATGATCTTTAACGTCCTTTCAGACCCAAAGCATTCTATGATTCAGTGATTCTATGATGAGCAGGTGTGATAAAGGCACCAGAGAGTCAAACAAATGAAGATTTGTTTTTCAGAGGAGGGACACACTGAGGGCAATTCTATAAAATACATTACAAAATTAATTATTTTTTATTTAGATCTTAGAAAAGTAGGAACTCACCAGACAATGTGACTAAGAGAATATCTGTCCATAATTTCTATGACCAAAAAAATATAGTTTCTTTCATTCTTCAGAACCTGCTTATTGTTCTGAAATCAAGTGAATAATGCTCTAGACAACATAAATTTTACATGGAAATTAAAACTGAATACCATATGCAAGCCCAAGAATGAAAGAAAGAAAAATCAGCTAATTAGTAGACACAGAGGAAGCATGCTAAAATATACAAGAGAAGAGTCTGACTCCAGAAATTTAAAAGAAAATGAAAAATTGACAACAGGAATTTTGACTAATGAAGTAAGGTAAATGAAAGCAAAGATTCCACAAAGATCATGGAAGAAGCCAGAGAATTTCTATCCAATGCCAGAGGAAAGCAAGAATTCCTTAGTCAGAATGAGTTGGAAAAAAGATGATTTAAAGAAAGAATAAAATTTGGATGAGAAGTTTTCTCACTATCATTTTATTAAATGTGAAGAGACTATGATAAAAAGAATTGGTGGGAGAGTTGGTTTCATTCTTTTTTATTATTATTATTTATTTTATTTTATTTTATTTTATTTTATTTTATTTTATTTTATTTTATTTATTTTATTTATTTTTATTTTTTTTATTTTTTTTTATTTTATTTATTTTTAAATTACCTTTTATTATTTTGCATTGCTTTTACTATGCAACTGCAGGAGCACAGCTTTAACTATGTATCAGCAGAAAGGGAGGGGGTAAGCCCTCATAAACTCTACTAACATTAATTATTCAACACATGGACAGATTTATTGCAATCATTATCTCCTGTGCTTACAGGCTATGCAGTATCTTATGCCTTGACGCTATTTCTGGAACATAAAGATCAGAAATATCTTGTCTGGCTCTTTGCCTTTTTGAAAAAGGTTATGTAATTTCCCACAATTACTAAAATGGATGATGAATGCATTCTTTACTTAAATATGTGAAATAGATGGAATTAACATAAAGACATTAACTTTGTCTTTGGAAAATATAAAAAGCTGTTGAAAAAGTCATGTTTTAGTGAGCTATCTGATATTCAGACTCCTGATGTAGTCAATTTAACTGGAATGTGATACTTGGTGAGCAAAAACCTACAATATGACAACCTTAGCATTCTTCCTACTTTCTGTAAGATGATTACAGGTCACAGCTTTATTTGCACTGGTGGTGGTTTGAATTCCAATATTTTTATATTTGGCTGAAAAGGTGATTATGGAATAGACTAGGGATACAGAAATTTGAACTCAATTTCTTTTTTGTCTTCCTTGGTAAATGATCTAGATATTAACTGAATGAGTGATTTATTTTTTATTCCACACACATCTTAGTTTTATATATTCTTGACAAAAATATGGTTTCATACAATTTAAACTGAAGAGGTATGTTGTGTCTGTCATATCACTTACTAAGCAGAGATGGGAGAGAAGTTCATTAAATCATGAGTAGTTATGGCTGAATGTTTGGAGGGATGAAACATTCTTTCCCTTACATTATGGAATCACTTTAAACTCAAATCAGCTCATTAAGAAACAGATTACCTACAGTGCTGTACAAGATCCTTGATTGTTTCTTGCTGTGGCTGATAACAGTGATTTCTAGAACCAGAGTAAGAAACTTCTCTCTCTCTCTTTTTTTTTTTTTTTTTTTCTTTTTCTTTTTTCTTTAATCCTTTTTCATCTTTCATATCCTATTGAAACTCCTCACTCTAGTGGATGGCTCACCAGAGATGAATAAGGTATACCCACCTTATCCAATGACCCTAAAAAAACAGAGAGAGCATCTTGCCAGTGACTTACTACTGATGTTATTCTAGTTATTCTAAAGCATGTCTCAAAGTCCTTCTAGATGGAGGGTTTGATGGTTAAGATTGCAGATTGCAGAGCTTCTCAGAAATCACCTGAATAAGCTTTTCAGGAATGCTTTGGAAGGAAGTTTTTAAGAGCACAAATGAAAGTTTGCTGTTTCAATGAAAGCTTAATGAAATCTGAATAGCTACTTTGAGGTATGCCTTCATTATAAAAGTGTACATTTATATCATAAATACATGCCTATCACTGAACTTCTCATTGTTAGACAGCTGAAAGCAAATTGAAACTTGCCACTAAGTGCCAGTTCTTTCTAATATGTACATCAAAACAAAGTTATTGATATATGATGAATCCTCTACCATAACTTTGACATAGTCAAGCAGTTGCTTTTGGTAAAAGCATCTTGTTTTGTAACACAGAGAAGGCAAAATCTAGGTGAATAGTTGACAGAGCTGGGCTGCACATTTTGTTTTGTCTTAATTCCTCTTTGAGGGAGATAAAGGTCATGCCATCTCAGTGTGGCCCTTTCTTGACTAGTTATAGATCTCTCCAGACTAGATCCATAGTCCATCTTTCTCATTTACGGTAACTACATAGTTCTGGTTGCCTCTACCCTGCTTGGCATTTCTTGTCTCTGCATTCTTATCTGTCTGTGCCCATATCTCCATTCTGTTTTCTTTCTTTCCCCAGATATTCTTTCCTCTAAGGTGCAATTCTTGCTTTTCTCTATTTTACGAGCGGTAACGTGAGTAATGAGCAGTAAGAAGCCTTAGGGAGAAAGAGCATGCTCATGAAGTGCAAGCGTGAGTTAGAGATCCCTGAGCTATCTCCAGTGAGCTGAAAAGCCTCAGTGTAGTACCCACCTGCAACCCTCAAAGCCTTTCTTTCTACTCTTTTCAACAGTATGCAGGAAAAATATCTGAGTATTTTTCTTGGCCAAATGAGAATATATAGTACAGGAATAGTCACTTGAATTTTAAAAGGAAAAATTGCTTAAAATGTTTAAATGCTCAACTCTGATACCAGCCAGAACTATCTAGAACAATACAAAGAGTTTGATGTGAGCAGTATTTGTTTGAAAGCTGAATTAACCTTTAGGGATTACATTGTTTGGACTCATCAGCTCTAGTGAGTCTGGAAAAAGACATAACTTTTTCCACTGCATGAATCTTCCTCTAAAGATACTACCCAAACTCAGAGCTATATGCCATTTATTTTATTAGAATTTATTTTTGAATGAAAAATTTCAAATGCAATTCAAAATCAAAGAAAAAAATCCACATTTTGTTTTAATTTTTACTAATAGGCTTTTCCTAGAAGAGAAGAACCATTTTAAAATGTACAATTTGTAGATGTGTTACTTTAAGAGAATGCCAAATCATTAAAAAGAAGCGGGTGAAACATGCTCAAAAGTAATAAACTTTGCAAAGATGTTACAGCAGGTGTACTACCGATAAGCTACAGCTTAAAGTCTTAAAAGGTCATTTTGAATTCATACAGAAACCTATATCTGTGCTGCTTGTACTTTAAAAGGTTGTGAGCAACAGAGCAGAAAAAGAAATTATTTTAATCTGCTAAATATTTCCTTATACAACCTTCTGAGACAAAAATGTTAATTTAGTACCTCTGGCATTCAGAATGTTCTGTTCTTGCAAATGTTTGCCTACTTTACACAGTCATGCAGTAGTCTATTTAAAATACGAATGATCACCAACAATAGTCTTTTATGGTAGAAGAAAGTCCTATAGAAAAGCAGGTGATTTGAATTTCTAATGAACATATCTGCAGTGATATATAAAATACTCTAATACTCCTAATACTCTTTTTTTTAAAAAAAAAAAAAAAAAGTCAATGAGTTCGAGTCAAAGGCATTTAGATAATGTGGGCAAATTATTTAGACACTAAACTAAAAGTCATTTTAGGATTAGAGAGAGTAGCAGAAACAGAACCTAAGTCATTCAAGGGCTGGTCCCAGTCGCAGCATGAAACTACAGTTTCCAAACTGTGTTTATTGATGTAATGGCATCTGAACTATAAGATGCCATGCTGCCAGTTTACAGTAGAAGAATGAAAAACAGACTGACTTCCATCATGAGTACTGCCTTCACTGATTTCTGAGACTGACAGTGCTAGAAAGCTTTTCTGCTGGCTATTCATACCACAATTTACCAGTAAGAGACAAAATCTGAAGTAGAAAACTAGGCTTTGTTCAGCTGCTTTGTGCTGCAGAAGCAGTGGGCAGAACATTTCTTATAAGATGCAAACTACTAAAATGTGTCCTAAATTAAAAAAATAAAAAAATCTGACAGGCACACCCAAGCAAGATTTACAGAATGAAAATTTGCAACCTTGACAAAAATGTATATTTCATTTAATATGATAATTTGGTTTTGTTACTTTTTAATTAAATTATCCTTAGCTAATACTTGACAACTAAGACTCCTAATTTTACAGGAAGCCATTTCACTATGCAAGAAGTCTTAAGTGAACAACTAATTGGAAGAGCTTTTTGAACGTCAAGCATTATGTAAATGAAATGACTAGCCTATTTAACCTGTTCTAATGTGATTTTGTGAACTGTGTCCAAAGAGTGTAGTAAAGTGTGGTGAATTACTATGGTAGCATGTACAGAAGATTTCAGGAAGGAACTTTATTTGGTAATTGCTTCTGCCTTTAGAGTTTTCTTATTCTCCTTGGCAGACGCTAAAAGAAGAAACACTTTTCTACATGAGTCTAAAAACTGTTTTTACAGTTTTAGTTTATTCAATAAAATTTATTTTTACCTAAAGGGTATGATCATTAAAAAAAGCATGAATCTGATCTTGCTTCTGTTTCAGTAGCAAGATCTGTTTCAGTTCCTGCTTGGATTTCTCCTCTGCCCCACCCTGGATGCGGAAGAATTGTGCATTTCTTTCATTTCATCTTTCTGTCATTTTTCACAAATATGTCTTTCAGTTAAGAGCTCTCTATGCCTTGTTTATAACATTTTTTACTACTATGCTGACTTTTCAGAATAAATGAAGTGCCCAAAGCAGATTCAGGAATGGTAGAACCCTTCCTGGCAGATATCTCTAACTTCTTTTAAGAGTCTCCATTAGCAGGGCTTTTAGAGCACTTCTGCAGACCACCTGTTTCAGTGCTAACCTGGACTTTCAGTCAGAACATTCTCTTCCTAGTGTCTTTGGCTGTAATTCACTTCTGTTTCTCCTTATCTTACCCCTGGTGAAAAGAGGGAAGAGTCTGAAGGCTATTACTGCGCTTATCTTCAATATTTACTATGAAAAATTTATAATTTCTGAAGTGTTTTTTGTTTGTTTGTTTGTTTTGTTTTGTTTTGTTTAGTTTCTCTTTTCTGTATCTCAAGCAGACCTGCCTTTATTTGATTGCTGTGGGGCAGAGTGAAATCTCACAGCTTTGGTATCAGCAGGTATTGGAAAGTTAAGGTAGGTGATACCCAGCCGAGCATTGCCTCCATGAAAACAAAGACATCTAATATTCTGGATATCCCAGTCAAAGACCAACTCCAAATTCACAATTTCATAGAAGTGGATCTTTTTAGAATTAAAATTCAAATATGGTGGAACCTCTGTCTTTTAACAATACAGTAACAAATATATTCTCAGTAGTGTGTTTTTTCAGATGCACTTTTAATCCAATTATTCATGCTCCCAAGTATACATTAGCAAAGTATGTCCTTGAGAAGTAAGTTATTCATTTTATACTCACATGTTGATAACTTTATATAAGATTTCCTTTCTAAGTGGAGCCTTAATAATAAGACCCTAAATCTTTATCTTAAAAGGTACTTACAGGGGTCTTTTTTTTTTTTTTTTCTCCTATTTTTTTTTTTCTTTCCCTAAAATATTAAGTACTCAGTTGTTTCCAGCAGCTCAGGAAAGAATTTAAGAGTTTAAGTGCCCATTTATTTAAAAAAAAAAAAAAAAGTAAAAAAAAAAAAAGCATAGCTGTGGCTATAAAAGTAGTAAGTGCCTGATTATTCAGCTATAAAAAGCAGCTACAGCTCCCGTTGACTTTAACTACAGTTGAATATTTTTTGCACTTTTAAAAGTCAGGCTGTAATGTATGTCCAAGATATTTTATTTCATGAAATCAGTAGGCAACTGTAGGATATAAGCAACTAAAATCCAGCTTTCTCTGTCCAGTCTAAGTGGACTTAGATCCACTTAGTCAACTCAGCCAGTTGACCCAGCTTTGGTTTACATTAGTAAATATGAGAAATAAATAAATAAATTATTGCCCTGTCAGTCTACAAACAGTCTACAAAACACAATAATTTCTGCCATCCCCTCTTTCCCCCAGTTTTGGGTCACATTTCTTAGGAATTCTTTGCTCTAAGCATCTCTATTCACCTCTGAATATGTGTGGTGGTTTTCACCTTGCTGGGCAGCTGAACTCCACCACAACTGCTATTTCAATCGCCCTGCTTAGAAGAAGAGAGGATGAAGAAAGTATGCTGGGAAGAAAAAAAAAACAACTCACGGGTTGAGACAAGGTAATTTAATTAAAGGGAAAAGGAAAATGGGGGGAAAAAAAAAGAAGCAAATGCCATGTGGAAGCACAGAGAGAGAGAAAAGCAACTACTGTTTCCCACCAATGATTGATGTTCGGATATGTCCAGGGAAGTAGGGTCTCAATATGCATAGTAGTTGTTTGGGAGGGCAGATGATTTCATAAAAAGTGCCACAACATCTCCTCTCTCTCCCCCCCTCCATCCCCCCTTTTCCCTTTCCCACTTTTTATTGCTGAGTGTGACACCATATGGTATGGAATATCCCTTTGGTCAGTTTAGGTCAGCTGCCCTGGTGATGTCCCCACCTCTTGCCCACCCCCAGCCTGCTGGCTCCTGGGGGGACTGGAGGATGTCCTCATGCTGTGCCAGCACTGCTCAGCAGCAGACACAACACTGATGTGATACCAATGCTGTTCTAGCTACAAGTGCAGAGCACAGCACTGTATGGGCTGCTGTGGGGAAAAGTTAACTTCATCCCAGCCAGATCCAGCACAATATATAAGGGAAAAGCCTAAAGATTCCTGCTCCTTTGGCTTTAATATGTTCAACAGTTCAGTCTCAGGAACGAAAACATATAGCAGTTGAATCAGAAAGGAGCTGAAGCTTAATTTGTATATATACACAAAATTTATGACAACACAACATGCTCATTACCCACCCATAATCAGCAGTCACATAAGGTTTTTGTAATGAGTAACATAGATCTGAAGTTTGTCCTTCTCCTTGTTCCTTTGTTATTGCAATGCAATACAGTAATGAGATTATATCTCCCTGTATAAACATTTATGGGAATAAATTTGCTCTTACAAATGTTTTAAATTTCTCTGGCTCCGGAATATTCAGCATTTAAGGTTTAAGATAACTTTTAAATTGAATTTCCAGTTTAAAATAAAATATACAATGATTTGTGCACTCGGAACAGAGTCAATGCAGTCCTTAATTGTAAAAGGATAAGCTATTTCTGGTACTTTCTGTGCACACGAATTTCTAGAGAAAGTAAATCCTACCACAAAGCTCTGCTCCAGAGGAGGTGACTCCATACTCAGATTCTTGTGGGAGAAAACAGTAGTCTGGGAGAAAAGAACATGGTGCTAAGAATGTCGCTCCCAAGTTGAGAGAAAGAGATAAGGATGTAAAGTTGCCTTATTCTGTCTCACTGAAGCACTGGAATTTCAGCTAATGATAGTAACACATTGAAGAACAAACCCCACTGGTGTATAAAGCTATTCTGATCAAGTATTCTTCTTACCCTTTCACTGCCATGGCAGTGCACAATATTTGAGCACTGAAAACTTGTTAAAACTTCACCTTGAATGAAAACAAATGGAGAGGTAAACTCATAGCTGAAAAATTTCCTGTCTAAATGAATGTAGTGGTTTTACTCAGCTGGGCAGCTGTACTCCACCACAACCACACTCTCACTCCCTCTTCTAAAAGGGAACAGGAGAGAAAATATGATGGAAGGGGCTCAAGGGTTGAGATGAGGACAGGAAGATCACTCAACAATTACTGTCATGGGCAAAACAGACTCAGCACAGGTCCCCCATGGGTGGGCGGCAGCTCCCCCCAGACCCCCTGCTCCTGCGTGGGCTCCTCTCCACGGGCTGCAGCTCTGGCCCAGGGCCTGCTCCTGTGGGGGCTCTCCATGGGCCGCAGCCTCCTCCAGGCCACATCCACCTGCTCCACCGGGGGCTCCTCCACCCATCGGGGGGCTGCAGCGTGGAGATCTGCTCCATGTGGGACCCACGGGCTGCAGGGGGACAGCCTGCTCCACCAGGGGCCTCTCCCTGCACAGCCCGCAGGGGAACTGCTGCTGCAGTTCCTGGAGCACATCCTGCCCTCCTGCTGCACTCACCTGGGGGCTGCAGAGCTGCTTCTCACTCCTTGCTCTCCCATCTACAGTTGTGCAGCAGTTATTTTCCCCCTTCTTAAGTATATTGTCACAGAGGTGCAACCAGCATCGCTTTTTGGCTTCTGTCTGGACAGCAGTGGGTCCTTTTGCAGCCAGCTGGAACTGGTTCTTACTAACATAGGGTAGTTTTTGGACTCTTTTCACAGAGGCCACCCCTGTGCCCCTGCTTTCAGAACTTTGCCATGTGAGCCCAATAAAATGAAAAATGTTAAAAGTTAAATCGTGGTTTGTGATAGTAGCTCTTGCATCATATTAAACACCAAAAAGCTACCACTGCAGTTTCATTCACTTTTCATCATATGTTGATTAGATAATATAAACCAGCATTGTCTAATATTGGGTAACATTTGAACTCAGTGTCCGGTTACTTCATTGGCAAGCTAAAAATCTCCTAAAATCTGTTTTTCCCTAACAAAGTTTACAGCACCCCATCCAGAAATCTTGCTTGAGTTATTAAACAATAAGACTTTGCAGTAGAAATTAAACAGTTTAATATCATGGAATCATGGAATATGTCATCTCCCAGCATTTCAGAAAACAAGCTGTATATTATTAGTTTGGATTTGTCATATCTTTCAGCTGCACAGAGAAGCTTGAACTGGAATCTATCTGGATTTCCAAGTATCTGTTAAAGACTCATATTATTAAGAAATTATAGTATTGAGAAATTTTCTTTGATATGTGACCGTTCAGTTCTTCAAATATGAAACATCAATAACACAAGAAAATCTTTTTTTTTTTTTTTTTTTTTTTTTTTTTTTTTCTACAAGGGAATGACCTGTGAAAAACCATCAACCATTTCATTAAAAAGGAATATAGAACTTAATATCAGTCAAGATAAATTGATTTAAACCAGTAACTGAAAGTCAGTCTTCTGCTGCACTGCTGTATGAAGGGAACTGGATTTTTAAGTGAGCTAAGGATGGATGTTTGCTCTTAGCAAGGCATTCAGGATAATAAAGCTGTTGGCTGTGGCTGCCTCAGGCAGAAGTTCCACCACTTCCAAGGGAAGTCCTCTGTCTAAAGAGATTAAGAGATTAAGCAGGGATGAAATGAAAGAATGATATTCAATTGTTCAAAGAGTTCAAATGTTAGATTTCAAGTTTAAGTGTTTTTACATTGAAACTGTTCTTTTTTTTTTTTTTTTTTTTTTTTTTTTTTCCCCAGGCAAGTTGCACTGACATAAGAATAAAGGGAACTTACCTCTTACCTTTTACTCAACTTTTTTTTTTTTTTTTTTTTTTTTTTTTTTTTTTACATCATATCTGTAGTGACCTTACATTGAATGAAAGTTGAAAGACCTAGAAATTCTTTTCCTTCTAACCATTTTGACATTTCCTGGTTCATGAGAACATGCTTAAGACAGATACTAAAATAAATTAGGAAATTAGGCTGCATATATTTGATTAGTAATTTATACATGAAAAGCATGTAATTGCTGTTATTTGTAAAAAATAATAATACATGCTTTAGACTATGTTGCCTACGTATTACTTAAAATGTATATAGGTGATTCTAATAGCAGAATATGCAGGTTACTATTTCTAAACAATGTGTGAACAAGAATCGTGAATAATTATTTGCTGACACTTCATCTACTGCCCTATGTTTACCAAAGACAGATGTTTATTTTGTGACAAGCTTCTCAGATCTTCTTGTTTCTGATCCTCTGTCTCATTTACCATTGGTAGGGCAGAAAAGGAATACAATTCTGATGATATAAAAATAAACTAATTTCACTTTGAACTGCAATTAAACACAGCATCAGATTCAGATTGGTAGCAAATGTTAAGATTTATTGGCCCTAAAATGATTTTGCAAAATACACACCTCATTTTGGTCTGAAAGCAATAAGAACAAGAGGGGGTTCTAGGGTTTGAAGTTGTTAAAATGAAGTTGCTAAAGAAAATAAAACAACAACACTTGAGCAATGCTTCATTGATGTCACCATTGCTGGTTGCCATAGCTCTCAAAACAGGCCACATCATAACCATGAAGGTGGAGGAAAAACTGCTGGCCAAAACTAAAGCTCTTGAGGCCCTCTTTTCACAAGATAAGAATGAAACTGAAGATAAAAGAAGAAAGATGTCATCTTTCCATTGCATGTGTAACTTTAAAATCAGGCAGAGATTGGTCTTGTTTATGGCAAACTTCTAATCTAATGAGAGATAAAATAAATCCCTGTATAAATGTATATGCATGTTTATGTATGGATGGATGATTTTGGTAGGCTTACTTCCTGAAGGAACTTTGGTCCACAGGCTTCCTGGAAGAGAGTTGAATTAAAACACAAAACTACCATGGCAGCATTGGTGGATCCTGCTCATTCTTTTAGTAGTATAGTGCTATGAAGAATTTCTTACAATTTTATAGATATTTTTAGAGGATTTTTAAAGCTCTTGCAAATTGGTCTCCAGAGCTATGGCATTTCCATTACTCTCTGCCTTAAAGAGCTCCCACTGAGAAATTCCTTTACACATCACTTATTGCTGTTCAGTATTTACCTGTTGTACCTGCCATGTTGAGGTGGTGTTAAGACCACAAGTTCTAATGTTGTTAATTATTGAAACAAATATATTAAAAGTACAGATTAAATAAAGCTGGAAAATGTGATGAATACATTACTTTAATGCTTGAGTACACATGAGAATTCAGAATGTGCAGCAACTATAATTTGGTTAAATGTTCAATGAATAGGATATTAATTACTCCATATAGTTCTTCAGTACTTTACAACTGACATGCTTACATGCATTTGAAAAACAAGTATCAACGTCTTTATGTTCTTTTATTTCCTATTTTTTTTCCCCATCTTTGTGCACTTTCATTGCCTCTGTCAGCTAAAGGAGTTTCTTTCATCCTTAGTGGTAAGTATGAGCTCTGGACCTTGGTACTCATTTTATTCCTGGTTTTGGTGTTTGGTGCATTTATGTGGGAAAGCTAAAAAAGAAAGAAGATTAGATGCACCCAGTGAAAAAAAAAAAAATTGTCAGGCAGCGTCAGATGCTTAAGTTGTGTCACAGAGCTTTACTTTTAGAGCAAAAGAATATTCTTAAATAGAAAAAGCATTGTCGTTTCTCTAGAATTTAATAATTTCACATTGCTACTGCTCAGACTTCCCTGCCACTCCTCTAATACCTGTGCAATTTTAGCATCTTGAGGTAAACTGGTAGAAACAGCAAAGAGCCATTAGGAGCAGACACCTTCACAGGTGAATTATTCAGCCTTGAATTCCACTCCCATCCTCCACTCCCCAAAATCTCAGTTTCGGGTCCACAGAAACAACAAAAAAAGATTCAGCAAGGATTCTTATCTTGACACAATCTGATTTATGTGACACAAGATGCAATCAGCTTGAATACATAATATGAAAGGTCAACTTGAAGGATTAGAACAGTTTGATTGTGAAGTATGCACAGAAATCTTGATACGAGAGATGATGATGAATTTCTTCAAATTGCTATTGGAGCAATAAAAAGCACAAGGTTGAAGTGTTTGAAAATTAGTTGTGCTCACATAATTTCCACCTCATTGGTTTCCTGTCTAGAAAGGGAGAAAAAGTCTTGGGGAATCCTTTGAGAAGTGGATCGTGAAAACTCCTCATCTATTCAGCTATATTCTGTAGTTTCAGCTCTCTGCAGAAATGCTTATAAAAGTCCCCCAAGGAACACCAAGGCAGCTGCAGTGCTGCAGGATATACCTTTGGATGGCAGGAATTCATCTATGATGAATTCCCACACAAGCTGAACTTTGCTCTTCCCCTGGATGCTCATTCAGACTTTGGTGCAGTGGCACAAGGGCTGCTGCAGACATGTGAAGAGCAGAGCCCCCTGCGTATTCAACAATGAGGGCAGCTGGGGAATGCTTGCTTGGCTGCAGCTAGAAGCACTTTGATTGACCACTGCCTACAAAGTATTCATGCCCCAATCAAATGCTGTGTTAGTTAAATCCTTTCCTCATTTCCTTTTAGCATTTAAGTATTATTTGATTCTCTCCAAAGCCAGTACTGTCTTGTGTTGTGTCTAAATGCAAAAATATCAAAGGGGACACAGATGAGTATTCATCCCCCATTTTTTTTTTCAGTTTTATTTTCAGTCTAATTTAATCTCACCGAAAAACTTGGTGGCTCCAAATATCTAATTATGTTTTCTTAGAAGCTTAAAAGTGAAACGAAAATGTTAATGATGAATATATATTTATATACTTTTTTTTTTTTTTTTTTTTTTTTTTTTTCCCCAAGATCTGTTTTTATAACATTTTTTTCTGCTCATACCAGCTGGTTCTGCAATAACAGTTATACATCTTCTAAAACTGCAGTAAAAGTCTGATACTGAGTCTCTTTACAGCTCATTTTGCTGTAAAGAGAATCTAAGCTATGTGATATTACTATTTTTCTTGTTTGTTTTGGTATTTTAAGTAGCTATATACTAAGCTAAAGCTATGTAAGGTATACACCTTCCCTCTTAAATATAGGCAACAAATGTGAAAAATTAATTAAGGGCAGTAAGGCAAAGAGCTCTTGAAGAAATTAAGATAGAATAAGATAACGTTCCTTTCAGATGTGTGAATATTTTGTTCTCATCAGTATTTCTTATCTGATGCTCAACATTGCACTATAACCTTGACATTGCTAACAGATCTAAGCAGCCAGACAAGGACTCATTTGCAGCCCAACTGCTTCCCTGAATAAAATATTTTCGTGTAGTGTTAGGCACAATTCACAAATCAGATAGTGAAATGTTACTTCCCTCTATTCAGTCAATAACCTGATAAACAGAGCAGTAATCCACAATGAGGAGTTCATCCATCTCCCTCATCTACTCTGAATAGATTTGAGTCATTACCCACTTTATGACACTGGTCTTGCCACCAGACCTCTTACATTTTTCAACTTTGAAAAAAAAACAAAACCAAAAACAAACAAACAAACAAAAACCAACACACACACACAAAAACAGAATTCCAGATGCAGCACACTTCTTGGATCATCAGGATTTGAAATCAACTTTATCATTCTTGCAGTGCTTTTTTTTTTCTTTATTTTTTTAATTTTTAATTTTTTTATTTTTAATCAAAATGGAGCTGGCTTGGTAGAAAAGGGTAAAGTAGCCTGCTATTATATACCTTAACAGCAGGGAGAGATAAAGGCTGGTTTTGACTAGGTGATCTCTTTGACAAACTTGAGCTGTTGAAGAGAAAGTAATCATTTCTTCCCAAATTTGTGACTCTAGACTTTTCAACAAATGTTACTCATTTAAAAATCCTCCCTTGCCCCCAAACAAAAAAAGGGAGAAAAAAGAAAATCATGTGAAAATATGTGTGCTCTATCCGTAGTTTTATTTTCAATCAGTAAAACAGACTGTCTTTATGCAAAAAGTGAGGAGCAGTAATATTTCCTCTATTTCTCCAAATTTCTCCTAGCCATAGTTAAAACTGATCACCAGCCTTACTTCTTGAAAAGTGGTTTCACTTGCAGGCTGTCCAGACTCATTTAGTGTACAGAATGAGCAATATGAAATTTAATACATACATTTTGTAAACTGAAAGAATAATTTGATAATAGTGATTGTCTTCAAGTATCATGATAGATTTCAGACTGATCCCCAGGCCTGATCCCCGGGCTGTCCTAAACATGCTGTGTGATGGAGGGTTTCTTCTGCTTAGGGGTTTCTTCTGCTCCCATCCTAGACTTTCAGGTCAGGAGGTTGAGTACACAAGGATACGTGGTGTGACTAGTAAAGAAGGCATTAAGAACCTCAGCCTTTTCCTTATGCTTAGTATTCATGTCCTATCCCACTGTGCATCCAGTAAAGGATAGAGACTCTCCTTGGCCCTCCTCTTACCGTTTGTAAAAATGTTTTTTGTTATCTTTAACCATAGTGGCCAAGTTGAGCTTATTCTGGGCTTGGCCTTCCTGATTGTCTCTCTGCATGTACTGGAAACTTCCTTGTTACTCTCCCTGCACTGCCTATTCCTTCTTGCACTGGTCATAAACTCTTTTTCTCCTGGAGTCTCAGCAAAAACTCCCTCTTCAGCCATGACAGTCTTCTTTCCTGTCCTCTTATCTTATGACACACAGGTACAGCCTGTTCCTGCACTTTTCAGACTTGCTTCCTGAGGAATGTCCAACCTTTCTGGACCCCTCTGCTCTTCAGGACTGAAAGGTCTTGCAACCTTCCGCAACTATAGTAGAAGATGCAAAGAAGTCTGAACATATGTTTGTGACTGGTGGTTCACAGACCAAATAGCTATAGCAAGTAAATATAGTTGTTTGCAATGGGTCTAAATTTAATCTTGCTAATGAATTTTGCTTTCTAAGAACATTCTGGGTAAAAATTTGCTTTTACAGAGATAATGATTTCATCAAAGGGTATTTTTTTTTTTAATTTATTTTGTTTTTGTTTTCTTTTTTTTATTTATTTTGTTTTTGTTTTCATTTTGGAGTATGACTCCAACATTCAACTGGATTATTTTCAAATGTTTGTGTGTCAAAAATGTATCCTACTGATAGACATTGAATTCTGCTGACAGTATTAATTTTTACACATGTAGAATGTGTACTTGTGAAAATGTGATATGTCTTGTACACCACCTATTTTGTATATTATTATTATCCTTTTTTTTTTTTTTTTTTTTTTTTTTTTTTTTTTTTTGTCCTATTAAACAGTCTTTATCTCAACACAACAGTTTTACATTTTTCCTAATGATGTCCTCCATTGCTTTAGGGCAGAGTGAGTGAATGGTTGTATGGTGCTGAGCTGCCTGCCAGTGTTAAAGAACAAACATATTCAAGAAAATCAATAAAAGTTTTTCTACAGCGAAATTCCACATATTCTAATTGCATATGGCAACATAACATTTTGTTCACGTCTTGAGTAAGAATGAAAAAAAAAAAAAGACAAAAAAACCAAAAACAAAACCAAAAAACCCTTGAGTTTTGTTTTTCATTTTGAGAAGTTAATTTACACAATAATATTTTTCATTTACAGAATCTCTTTAGTGATGAAATCTCACCAAAACAAATTGAGCAGTCTTAAGGATTTCACCATTTGTTACTTTTCATGATCAGTGAAAAAGTAGGGAGGAAATAAAATAAAACATTCTATTTCTAATGTATAGCTGTATATATATATGTATATAATAATTTATATATAATATATAGATATTATATATATATAATGTAAACCAGCTGAACTTTATACTTTTAGGTGAAGTGTCACCATACTGAGTTAGTAAAAACTCACATATTGCAGAAGGTTCTTTTTATCTATGGATGGAATCACAGAATAAATCTAAATGTAATCGTTTTCAGTAATGATTCAGTAACCGATCTGCAGCAGTTAAAAAAAAAGTGGAAGGGGATCCCTTCTTCCCTGTCATGTTTCATGAAGGTTGTAGCTGCCATGGAAAACTTGATTACAGAGTAGCTCCATGTAAAGCTGTGTTGTGGGTTAACTGAGAGAAAAGTCAATGCAGAGATGCTTGACAATGAGAGGGAAGAATGGATCCACGTGTCTAGTTAATAAGGCTAGATCCATACAGGCTTCTCCAAAGAGCTTTCTGCATATTCTTATATTCTTATACTCTCCAGGAGTTAAAGCAATGTTTGGGCAACACTCTCAGACATAGATTTCACCTCTTGATCTGCTAGGGAGACCTCTCCATGCCTCTCCAGGAGCCCCAGCATCTCCATAGCCAGGCAATTGGTGGTAGATCTCTTACATTAGTAGATAACACACACAATTTCATAGATCCATCTTGTTAAATCTTGTTAACAAGAAGTGAGCAACACAATTTTTTCTGAAACTGTACTATAGCTATTTTCTGTAAAGGAAGAACCTGAGCCTGAAACATTTCTGCTTATATTTCTCTGCTCAATCTGCTGTTTAGATATTACATTAAAGCAACAACCTAATTTCAAAATGATTTATTATTCTGCAGAATATCTTCTTTCTTAGAAGTCATATGGTGCAGGACTATGATACTTGACAATATTATATCAATGAACGGGGAAAAAAAAAACACAAACCAAACCAAAACAAAAACTTTAAATGACATACAAAGGGATATTTCCTATTTATGCAAATTAGGATCAAGTAAGGAATGATCAAAGCAGATTTCCTATAGAGTGCCATTTTGTTAAATGGAACAGACTGAAAATGACAGGGCATTTCACAAAGACATAGGGCATGCAGGCCTATTCCAAGCTAAATGGGATCATGAACAGTAAGTTGGAAATAGCATATCATTTTGTCACCCCAGAGTATACACCCATGAACAAGGTACTGGTCATTTTTCCCAGTATAAAGGCATTATCCTGCTTAATACAGAACATTTTATATTCATAGAGAAAAGAGGTCTTCATTTTCAAGCACCAGAAAAGTTTTCACATAATTTGGAAAGCTATCAGCACTTTGTAATGATGCCAATTTGGTAGAAAAAGAATAAATTGCACCATGTGTTATTTACAAAAATAATTCCAACTATGTCTGGATTCTTTTCTGAACCAGGTTTAGAGCCTCAGGAAAACAACTGAAGCAAAATTGAATTGCCTAAGTAAAATTTTCAGAGAGTAATGTTCTTTATGAAATAAAAAATTCTGACTTTTCCTCCAGGGACAGTAGCTTGCTGTAGTCTTTTGCAAGGTGGACAGTGATCTTTGTTAAAAGGCTTATGGTAGGGTATAAGAAAAATCTGTGCCTACTTGCTATAACGTTTGAACTATTTCACGTGATGTACTTTGGTTATTGATGCAAAGAGTTGAACATATCAAGAAAATGCCATAACAGAGAGCTTTAAACCATCACTTTTTTGGATCTTCCTTTCAGTTTGCAGGGGAAAAAAAATAAGTAATTGCATGTGCACTGTTGCACAAAATTGTGCACCATTTCACAAAGTTTTCTGTGTCCTCTTCCCAAATAGCTCATGAGTTTCTCTATAACTCCTCTCTCTGTTTCTTTACTCTCACAATAAGCTACTCATATGTCCTTAGCTTGGGTTCAAGCATTCTTATCAGAGTTGGTAAAAATTCTGCAGCCTCATTGTGGGTTTTATATAAACGTGTGGCTTGTTATTTGATGTCCAAGGGGGGTTTACCCACCTCAGAAACTGCCTCGCTCTCCCACACACAAAGTGTTCAGAAGACAAGTTCTTCTGTTCCCTCAGAAGATGCTTTTCAGAGACTAAGAAGAACTTCATTCAGGGATGTAACTACCTGTGAACTATGTTTTCTTCCTCTTCTCATTCTCAAAAAATATTTTTCAGACAGTGACCAAAAAGATGGGTGGAATAAATAGTAAACTAATATAACAGCTGAATAAAAGCAGGTCAGAAAAAGTATTGAAACACATTGAATCCTTCAGGATTGATTGATTTTTCTCTTCCTTTGGTGTCTGCACAACCAGCTGGCAATGATCTTGTCTCAGCAGTTCTGGAACTGATTAAGGGCACAAAAGTAAGGCTAGAAGGAGGAAAAGTTAAAATAAAAGGCCAATAATCCATTTACATTTGGACTAGAGAAATAAGGACTTCTGAAAGGTAGGAGGTCAATAGAGGTAGAACAAGAAAAGAAAAAAAGACTTGGAAGCCTGGAAGGAAAATGAATAAACAGGAGAAATCTCCAGGAACAATTTAAATGCTCACAGTAACTGGCATCTAGGGAGATGTACATGACATTCGTACCTTCATGTTACATCAGAACCATTGTAGGATGTCATGGGAGCTCCAGATGAGACCCTCTATGGGTGCATGCTGTTGAACAAGTGTTGAAAGGGCTTAGTTGTAATATGACCAGCATTTCAAGCTGTAAGCAGGGTCTCCACCGGGCTCTTGAAAAACATCTGGAGTAAAACAGCTGGTAGTGTTTTCCTCCATCTTTCCAGTAGAGGGGATCAATATTGAAAGGAACAGGTGAATCCAGCTGATCAATACATCGCTCTGAAGCTAAAGCCACCAACACAGTTTCATGTTTCTTCATCACGGGAAGGTCTACATGACACCAAGCCTATTGACTCCTGATGGGGAGCACCCTTCTATGAGCGGGAAAAGGATTTTTTTGCCCAGGAGTTAGCAGGGCTGATAACAATCCTTATGAACAAGAAGGCAAGCAAAGGGGACAGGAGACCTGCATCTATGAGCAGATAGCTCCTGGTGAAGCTCAGACAGAATAAGAAAGTTTACAGCATGTGGAAAAAGGGACAGGCCACTTGGGAGGAATATAGGGACACTGTCAGAGTATGTAGGGATGTGACAAGGAAGGCCAAGGCCCATTTGGAATTTAATCTGGCAAGGGAAGTCAAGGTCAGCGAGAAGAACTTCTTCAAATAAATACATCAGTAGAAAAAGGAAGACGGGAAAATGTCAGACCACTGTTGAATGGGGCAAGGGGCTCTGGTGACAAAGGATATGGAAAAGGCAGTCTTGCTGAATGCCTTCTTTGCTTCAGTCTTTACTGCTAAGATCAGCCTTCAGGAATCTTAGACCCTAGAGACAAAAGAGGAAGTACAGAGAAAGGAGGACTTACCCTTGGTCAAAGAGAATTGGGTCAGAGATCATCTAATCAAACTCGACATCCACAAATCTGTGGGCCCTGATGGAATGCACCCATGGGTGCTGAGACAGATGGACAAAGTTATTACTAGGCCATTCTCCACCATCTTTGAAAGGTCATGGAGAAAAGGAGAAGTGCCTGACGAATGGAAGAGAGCCAATATCTCACCAGCCCTCAAAAAGGGCAAGAAGGAGGACCCAGGCAACTACAGGCCAGTCAGCCTCAATGTTATCACTGGAAAGGTGATGAAACAGCTCATCCTGGAGGTCAAGTCCAAGCATGTGGAGGATAAGAAGGGGATCAGGAGTAGTCAGCATGGATTCACCAAGGGGAATCATAGAATCATAGAATCATAGAATATCCTGAGTTGGAAGGGACCCTTAAGGATCATCAAGTCCAACTCTCGACACCGCACAGGTCTACCCAAAAGTTCAGACCATGTGCCTAAGTTCACAGTCCAATCTCTTCTTAAATTCAGACAGGCTCGGTGCAGTGACCACTTCCCTGGGGAGCCTGTTCCAGTGTGCAACCACCCTCTCTGTGAAGAACCCCCTCCTGACGTCCAGCCTAAATTTCCCCTGCCTGAGCTTAACCCCGTTCCCGCGGGTCCTGTCACTAGTGTTAATGGAGAAAAGGTCTCCTGCCTCTTGACAACCCCTTACAAGGAAGTTGTAGACTGCGATGAGGTCTCCCCTCAGCCTCCTCTTCTCCAGGCTGAACAGGCCCAGTGACCTCAGCCGTTCCTCGTACGTCTTCCCCTCCAGGCCTTTCACCATCTTCGTAGCCCTCCTCTGGGAAGTCATGTTTGACCAATCTGATATCCTTCTATGATGAGATGACTGGCTGGGTAGATGAGGGTAGAGCAGTGGATGTTGTCTACCCTGACTTCAGCAAGGCTTTTGACATTGTCTCTCTTAATGTCCTCATAGACAAGCTCTGGAATTGCAGCCTAGATGAGTGGACAGTGAGGTGGATTGGCAATTGGCTGGATGGCAGAGCTCCGAGGGCTGTGCTTAGCAGTGAAGCCAGTTGGAAGCCTGTAGCTAGCTGTGTTCCCCAGGGGTCAGCATTGGGTCCAGCATTGTTCAACTTATTCGTCAATGACCTGGATGGTGGAACTGAGTATACCCTCAGCAAGTCTGCAGATGACACAAAACTGGGAGGAGTGGCTCATACCCCAGGGGGCTGTGCTGCCATTCAGAGGGATCTGAACAGGCTGGAGGGATGGGCCAAGAGGAACCTCATAAAGTTCAACAAGGGCAAGTGTGGGGTCTTGCCTGCACCTAGGGGAGAATAACCCCAAGCACCAGTACAGGCTGGGGCTGACCTGCTGGACAGCAGCTCTGCAGAGAGGGACCTAGGAGTCCTGGAGGAGAGCAGGCTGAACATGAGCCAGCAATATGCCCTTGTGGCCAAGAAGGCCAATGGTATTCTGGGGTGCATTTGGAAGACTGTTGCCAGCAGGTCAAGAGAGGTGATCCTGCCTCTCTGCTCAGCCCTAGTGAGACCACACATAGAGTGTTGTGTCCAGTTCTGGGCTCCCCAGTACAAGAGGGACATACATGTAGTACTAATAGAGTGAATCCAGAGGAGGGCTGCTAAGATTATGAGAGGACTGGAGCACTGTCATATGAGGCTGGGCTGAGAGAATTGGGCCTGTTTAGCCTGGAAAAGAGAAGACTTCATTAATATATGTAAATATCTGAAGTGAGGGTGTTGAGAGGATGGATTCAGTCTCTTTTCAGTTGTGCCCAGTGATAGGATGGCAATGGGCACAAACTGAAGCACAGGAGGTTCCAGCTAAATATGAGAGGGCACTTCTTTACCAAGAGGGTGACAGAGTGCTGGCACAGGTTGCCCAGAGAGGTTGCGGATCTCCTTCTCCAGAGATATTCAAAACCCACCTGGAAGCCATACTGTGCAGTGTGTTCTAGGTGATCCTGCTTGCCAGGGAGGTTGGACTAATTGATCTTCAGCGGTCTCTTCCAACATTGGCCATTCTGGGATTCTGTGAATTCCTTCCAAAATGAATGTTGTTAATTTCCTCCAAACACTAAGGTCCAAACCAGCATTTTAATGAAACAATCAGATGACTTGCTTAAAAACTTCACTGTTGCTCTGAATCAAAACTCACTAGCAGGAACAGACAGATATGAATGATAGTATTTAATCTACAAAATTTATGTTGTTGAATACAAAACTTTCTTCCTCACTGCATTCATCTGCTTCTGTGCTTCAGTATGCCCTTGGCTAACAGTCCATTCTTAAAGTTATGAGAATGCATCATGACCTTCTGTCTGTGTCACATAAAGCTTCTTACAGAGATGTCCATCCTCACATGAAATCATTATGTAGAGAAGTCATTATTTCTTGGGAAATAAAATTGCAAATAGTACCTGGGAACAAGAACTAACATTAAATAAAAAAGGAGCGCTATATTACTTTTTTTTTTTTTTTTTTTCTTTTTTTTTTCCCCCAAATGGCACTACAATGACATTTATAGCCATCTCTACCTTAATAAAATGCATAGGCATTAATCTAAGGCTCTCAAGATGTAAGGAATTACTATCTTGCATGTCACAACGAGGAAAATGTCCTTCTACATTCTCTACCTTCCCTCAAACACATACAGTCCTGAAGTCCCCTTTTCCCTTCCTCATTCACTAAAACTAGTTTTATTCTGGAGCCTTAATAAAGAAGCATGAAACCCATGCATCATATATTCCAGTGTATCACTGTAATGACTTAAGTATATTAAAAAAAAAAAAAAAGTAGAAATTTAGCAAAATGCCGAATGTCATCACTGCAACATAATCACTGCAGAAGTTACATTAAAGAACACCACTCCTTCCAAAAAACAAACAAACAAACAAACAAACCAAATAATGTTATACCTTATTGGACTCAAATAATTTAGTTAGCTTCTGATTCCAAATCATTCTCATCAGCTAAGATATTTCATAACAATTCTTACTTATAAAAATTGCATCTTACAAACCTTAATTTTCTTGTGAAACTATAACTAAAATTAAATTTTCAGAATAAATGCTTTTAATTCAGTCAATTTTGTTATTCAGCATTAATAGTAATATGGAAATATTTTATGTATATTGACAGAAGTAAGTACTAAATATGAAATGTCATTTTTTATTAGCTAATTGTAGACTTTAAGTCTTGCAGAGTGGTTTCTGTAAAAATAGTTCCATATTCATTTTACATAAGTCTATTAAATTATGAATAGAAATTCATGAAATCAATCTAACAATCGGTATAAGTAATTCTGCTGTGCATATGTAATACCATGTTAGACTACTACCAACTAATTTCTTCAAGTCTATAAGGTCTACACAGGCTGCGGTACACTTTCCACAATAAAAGTCGGTGAGATTTCCAGCTACTGTTGTCAGAAGCATTATGCTATGACTTTTATTATAGCATTTATTCTTATAACTCCATCCAAAACAGGGGTTTACATAGAGGGGAATAGACAGAGGAAAAAATGTTGTTTGAACATGGACATAAATACAATGTAAATGAGGTTTTCAAATAAAATTATATGCCTTCTTTGATTTAAACCTTAGCTACTGTGTACTCTGTAGCTAAGGTTTAAGTCAAAGAAGGCATATAATTTAAAAAAGATAAAGAATTTCTACTTCTTAAATCTATTCTCTTTCTCAATCTGGATTCTACTGCAATGAACCTATTTACTTAAACAGCATTTTGTCCAAATTATAATGAAATGGCATAGATACTTTGTCATGATTTTGTCTGGGATAGAGTTAATTTTCTTTGTAGGGGCTTATATGATGCTGTGTTTTGGATTTTGATAAAAACAGTGGTGATAATCAAAATCAAGGACTTTTTTTTTTTTTTTTTTGCTTCTCACACTGCCCTGCCAACCTGTGCACAAGAAGCTGGGAGGGGACACAGCCAGGATAGCTGACCCAAATTGGTCAAAGGGAAATCCCACACCATACAGCATCATGCTCAGCAATAAAATATGGGGTAAAGAAGGAGAAAGGGAGGGAAGGGAGGGGGGAGGAGGGAGAAAAAGAGGGGAGGTATTTGTCTTCCCAAGAAACTGTTATGCATGATGAAGCCTGCTTTCCTGGAAGAGGCTGAACACCTGCCTGCCAATCGGAAGCAGCAAATGAATTTCTTGTTTTGTTTTGCTTGCGTGTGCCACTTTTGCTTTACCTAGTAAACTGTCTTTATCTCAGCCCACAAGTTCTCACACTTTTACCTTTCAGATTCTCTCCTCCATCCCACCTTGGAAGTCAGAGAGTAGCTGTGTGGCACTTAGCTGCCTGCCGAGACTAAAACACAACATGCTTACACATGCCTTACCTCTCCAGATGTTCACCCATTTTTGTCTGCTTTACTTGTTCAAATGAATGAAGCAATGCAAATGGTTGAGTTTGCAGACTTAATCCTATTGCAATCAGAAGCAAAGTTGCTATTAACTAAAAGCTTGTCAGAAACATGACTGCCAGAAAAAGTTTCAGCCTTGGAAGTTGATACAAAACAGAAATCCATCAGATTTTCAGCCACACAGAAAACAATTCACAGAACCTTCACAATGAACAGGTTTTTTAAGCACACTTTGGGTAAAGGCAGAAGAAGGCAGCTCAAGACTATCTGGCTCAAGACTATTCGGTGTCCTTGAGGCTTTGGACTCTGCACAGTGGAGGGGGTAAAAGACCCTGCAAATGTTGTGTAAGGCTGCTTATATCCAAGTCTAGTTTAGTCTGGCCATAATCAGGAAATGCCTTCCTTATTACTGATTTTTCTTCATTTCATTATCCCTTCTTCATAATACTATCACTAAGGCCTTTTTTCTATGTCCAAAAAATTACATTTGTCTTCTAGTTTAAACCGATTAAGTTATGCATATTCTATTTGTCAACAAAAACTGAATGGAAGGGAAGCATTCTTTTATTCCTGGATTGCTTTGCCCATTGCAATTGTCCTCTATGGCCTTTTTCACGATTTAATAAATGGTGACTTGACTTTGTCTTTCATCATTCATGTTACACATTAATTCTACTTTGTTCATCTTCCCCACCCACCCCACTCCAAGATGATATTTGAACAATCTCCCATTTTATACTATCTCCATTTTCCTTAATCTTCCACTTCATCTGAATGCTCTTCTTCAATACCTAAATGCACATTTTCTTATTTCATGCATGTTTATATAATGTTCAGACTTACCCATTTACTGGCTTATTTGCTCAGAAAAACAGACTAATCTAATGAAAATTCAATGTATATACATGTATATATATACAATATATATATATATATATATATATATATATACATATCATGCTGTATCGGGTTTATGTGGCAAGGTTTTGGTAGCGGGCGACTGAAAGGGTGACCTCTGTAAGAAGAAGAGTCCAGGAACTGCCTCATAATAGATAAGGGCCATTTCCAGCTGGCTCCAAAAGGGACTTCCACTGGCCAGAGACAAGCCAAAAAGCTGTATTTGTTGCACCTCTGTGACAATGTATCTAAGAAAGGGAAAAATAACTGCTGTGACAAAGCAGCTGAGAGAGAGTTGCAAGAAGCAGCCCTGCAGCCCCCAGGTGAGTGCAGCAGGAGGGCAGGAGGTGCTCCACGCAGGCAGCAGCAGTTCCCCTGCGGGCTGTGCAGGGAGAGGCCCCTGGTGGAGCAGGCTGTCCCCCTGCAGCCCATGGGTCCCACATGGAGCAGATCTCCACGCTGCAGCCCCCCCATGGGTGGAGGAGCCCCTGGTGGAGCAGGTGGATGTGGCCTGGAGGAGGCTGCGGCCCATGGAGAGCCCCTGCAGGAGCAGGCCCCGGGCCGGAGCTGCAGCCCGTGGAGAGGAGCCCACGCAGGAGCAGGGGGTCTGGGAGGAGCTGCTGCCCACCCATGGGGGACCCGTGCTGGAGCAGTTTGCTCCTGGGGGATGGATGGACCCCGTGGGACGAAGCCATGTGGGAGCAGTTCCTGAAGAGCTGCTGCCTATGGGCAGCCCCCACAGGCTCAGTTTGGGAAGGACGGCATCCTGTGGGAGGGACCTCACGGGGAGCAGGGCCAGAGAGGGCCAGTGAAGGAGCAGTGGAGATGGAGATGGAGATGAAGTGATGGAGACTGAGTGCAGCAACCATTCCCTGTTTCCCTGCACTGCTCAGGGGAAGGAGGTGGAAGATGGTGGATTTGGGGGAAGGTGGCTTTTGGTTTGTTTTCTTTGTAACTCACTTCTCTTCCTTGTTATTAATAGGTAATAAATTCCTCTAATCTCCCTATGCTGAATCTGTTTTTCCCGTGACAATAACAGTTGAGTGATTTCCCCATCCTTATCTCAGCCCTTGAGCCCTTTCCATTTTATTTTCTCCCCCCTTCCCTTTGAGGAAGGGCAGTGAGAGAGTGGTTGTGGTGGAGCTCAGCTGCCCAGCTGAGTAAAACCACCACACCCACTGACATTCATAAAATGGAGAAGCTGCTGTTCTTTTCCATTATATATTATTCGCAGCTATCTTATACTCGTATCATCCATTCAAGAAGACATTTGCTTCAAAAGTATAGCCATCTGAGATACAGAATGACATGATACTTGAGATACAAGCATATCTTCAAATAGATAAGTTTGAAAAATCTCTTGCAAAATAATTGCCTAATCCTTTTTTGAAATAGAAATAATTCAAAATCATGAGTTTTCGGTGGGAGTTCCTGATCCTGGACTCATCTGTCTATAAGTGAAAAGCACACAGAGAAAATCTTTCCAAAAATCTTTATAGGTAAAAGTGAGCAGAATGTCTTATTTATACAGTTGGATAGCAAGATTTCAAATTTGTCCAAACAGGATCCTGATATTCAGAAATTTGTAAAAGTATATATTATTATTTGCCTGAGTAACTAGAAGAGATTAAGTCTACTGTATTCTGCTTTGCCAGGAAAAGGTTCGCTTAGAGTTTATTTCTGGCTGAAGTTCCATGTGACTAAGCCAAAAACCGGAAGATTAGTCCTACACTTGGGGGAAACAACTGAATCAATACATAATTATACACAGTCAACAGTGCTAATAGGGGGTGAAAAATTTAAGCTGAAAGCTCTTGTTTGACATGATAAGCCTAGAAAATAGCACTGTATGAGATTACCGCAATGCCACTAAACTGACTATCATGGTGATGAATTGAAAAACCTTCGTGTAAGGGTAAAAACACTTCTGAATAGTAAATACATTTAAGTATTCTAGAGTATTCAAGAAGTATTCAAGTATTATATTCTAAGTATTCAAGAAGTCCAAAAGCATCCTGGCTTGTATAAGAAGCAGTGTGGCCAGCAGGGCTAGGGAAGTGATTGTCCCCCTGTACTCAGCTCTGGTGAGGCCGCACCTTGAGTACTGTGTTCAGTTTTGGGCCCCTCGCTACAAGAAGGACATCGAGGTGCTCGGGCAAATCCAGAGAAGGGCGACGAAGCTGGTGAGGGGTCTGGAGAACAAGTCCTACAAGGAGTGGCTGAGGGAGCTGGGCTTGTTCAGCCTGGAGAAGAGGAGGCTCAGGAGCGACCTTCTTACTCTCTATAGGTACATTAAAGAAGGCCGTAGCAAGGTGGGGGATGGTCTATTTTCCCACGTGCCTGGTAACAGGACAAGGGGGAACGGGCTAAAGTTGCACCAGGGGAGTTTTAGGTTGGATATTAGGAAGAACTTCTTTACAGAAGGGGTTGCGAGGCATTGGAATGGGCTGCCCAGGGAAGTGGTGGAATCACCATTCCTGGAAGTCTTTAAAAGACAAACGTCTCTTAAAGATGTTGAACTTAGTGATATGGTTTAGTGGAGGACTTGTTAGTGTTAGGTCAGAGGTTGGAATCAATGATCTTGATGTCTCTTCCAACCTAGACAATTCTATGATTCTGTTGGCCCCTGTGCTGCCAGCAGCTCTCCTTTCATTGCTTGAACCATCCCCAACAGGGCATTTGCCACCATTCTCCCAGAGTCCCAGCAAAAGTTCCCTGTTCAGCCATGCCAGTCTTCTTCCCCACCAACTCATCTTATGGCCCACAGGGACAGCCTGCTCCTGCACCTTGAATGCTTCTTGAGGAGCTCTTGAGGAGCGTCCAGACTTTTTGGATCCCTTTGCTATTCAGGACTGACTCCCAAGGGACACTGGTGACTGTGTGACTTCTGCCAGCTGCTTGCAGAATGCCTCATCCATCTCTTCATCCTGGTTTGGCAGTCTGTAACAGACCCCCAACAAGATGTTGTCCTTCCCCTTGGTCCTTACCACGGGTACTCAGCCGTACCATTTGCAGGCCCAAGCTCCACAACATAAAAACACTCTCTAATGTAGAGAACCATGCCACCACCACTCCTTTGTCACCTGTCCCTTTGAAAGAGCTTATAGCCATGCCTTGCAGCTCTCCAGTTGTCGGAGAGGTCCCACCATGTGGCAGTGATGGCAACTAAGTTGTAGTTTGCCTGTCACACAATGCCTTCCAGCTCCTCCTGTTTGTTGCCCATGCTGTATGCACTGGTGTAGGAGCACTTCAGCTGAGCCACTAGCCTCACCCCCAGCCCTGGCTTTGTTCCCCCAGGCTCATCTCTATCCAGCCTCATTTCATCCCTGCCACCCTTCAGAGCAAACATAGAGCCATTGCTGTTACTTTGTTGGTCACATCCGTGGGGATCTGACATCTGTCCACTGTTTTCTTCCTAAAAAACTTCCTTTGACCTTCTTTGGCTTTATGGCAAAACCCCCTTTCAGAAGCATTTGGACCATTTTCTTCCTTTACTCCAAAACTCTTGCTGCTGCTGTGTTGCCCCATGCAATATTATCAGTGTATTATTATGGGTGTTCAGGAGCTTCCAGTCCAGCACCAGCAGCTGGGGTGACACAGATTTTGCCTTCCTGGCTTTTCCTCAGAGGCCATGCCCACACCACCATTGGACCAGATGGTGACACCGTTCAGCTTCATTGCTTTGGTAAATTCTGGGCTGCCAGGTCTGAACAAGCCCTGGGCTCGTTATTCTTGGTGGCAGGCCCAGGTTTTAGAAAGAAACTGAAGAGAGAAACAAGCAGCAAATCTCTCCCCAACAACAGTGTCCCTGTAAACATGCCTGAAAAGGCTCGGGAGAGACCAGAAGGCAGAGTGTGTTGATGGCAAAGCCATTTCTTGGAGCTGAATGCACATCGGGATATGCTGGCCACATCCATAAGCAGTATTGCTCTACCCCTTTTGCAACTGAAAGTGCATGCATGCCAGGCCTCAGCAGTTGCCTACCAAGTGCTTCTAACACACCTGGATCACACCAGGAGGTGGTTTCCAGTGACCACCATCTTTGCTAAAACCAGAGTCCCCATGAGGAAGCATTTGGTGGAAGGCAGTTCCAGTTTCTGCCTGGGATCGAAGCCTAGGGGCTGGCAGCTCTGCTTGTCCTAGGAGCTGAATCTCAACCGACCTCCTATTCCCACCCTCATGGGGGCCTCTTGCAGCACCCGTTTTGGGCCCTGTGGCCTGGAACACCCATTTGACCTCCTGCCCCGCATTTCTGGCATCACACGTAGGCTCTGCCCTGAACTCTCTATGGAGTAAGAGCAAGACACTGTCTGTGTCAGAGTCATCACTTTTATTTATTTTTTTAATGAAAATTAATGTACCCTGCTAAAGACACTGGGGGAACGGCCTCTTGCAGGGCTGGGGAGAGTCGGGGCTGCTGTTGGCCCTCCTGTTCCGGGGGTGCCGGCGCCCCCCATGTGAACTGTGCCTGCCCTGGCCAGGAGGAGAGGGCCCATGGCTGCAGTCCAACATCGCAGCATCTTCTGCTGCCACCTGTCCAGGCTCTCTGAAGGGCTCCTCCTGCTCCATAGGGATGGGTGCGGTGGGTGGGTGGCCAGGACCCCCACTCAGGGTGGCACTGGAGGTGCTGGGGAGCTTCTCGATGTCAGACGCCTCCTGGCTGCTGGAAGAGGGCAGGCTGGAGAGAGGAGTGTCCTGGGAGGAGGCAGCAGGTCTGGGGGTGGCCACAGGGCTGTCTTCTGTCTCCCAGGCTTCTTGGGAGACCTCAAGGTCCACCTCAGGCCCATTCTGGTGCTGGATGGAAGGAGGGGGTTCCAGGAGTCCCAGCTCCTCGAGTAAGTCATTGCTGCACATCTCTACAGTTTCATGAATGAGCTGCTGCACGAAGCTCACTGTATGGCCCTGCAGGAATGGCTGCAGTTCCTGAACCAAGACCAGCTCATCCAGCCCGCAGTGGCACAGACTAGTGATGACATTGGCTTCCAGCACGTCCTGGTCCCACCAGGCAGCCCCGAACAACTCCCTGGCTTGCTGGTGCACCCAGGGCCTCAGAGGACTGAGGATAGCAGGGTATTCCCTGAAGAGGGCCGCCCATTCTTCAGGTGGGAGGCTGCTCACAGCAGGCTGGGGCACTGGCTCTGCAGCCCCCTGCTCATCCTGGTGGCTGTCCTCTTCACTCTCTGCATGGCGGGAGGCCCGGACCTCTAGAAAGTCGTCTTCCAACCAGCGGAATAGCGGATCGCGGTGATCTCCTGCCTGCAGAGAGGGCAGCTGACGCTCCTCTTCACCCAGCGCATGATGCATCCCAAGCAGAACTGGTGCCAGCAGGGGATGACGACGCTGGGCTCCTTTGTGGTCCTCTGGCACACAGGGCAGGTGACATCAGCCTCTGTGGCCATCGTGCTGTCTTGCTGCAGCGGGCTGGGGAGAGCTGTGGATGGGGACCTGCTTCCCCTCGCTGGCACCACTGCGACAGGTGCTGCTCGCTGCAAGAAGGAGAGAGGCCAGGGTCAGTGGCTGTGCTGGGGCAGGCAGCGGCAGTGCCCCGGCCCCTCAGCAGGAAACCCCCCGCCCAGCCCCAGCCCCAGCCCCACAGCTGGGCTGTCCCATGCCCCCATGGGCCACCTCGGGGCACGTGTCCCCGCACAGCTCACCTGCGCTGCTGCGAGCGCGCCTCACAGGGCCCCGGCTGCCTGAGCCAGGCAGGGCCGGGGAAACACGGGCACTGGCTGCGGGGATGGGCACTGACAGCAACTGCCGATGGCCCCACAGCACAGCTCCACCAAAGCCTCGCTCAACACTCCAAGCCTCGCACACACGCTCAGCGGGAGTCCAGGCACGAGCCAGGCTGGGACGGGCTCTGCCGGTGCCCCAGTATAAGCAGCGAGGGCCGTGAGGTCACAACCTGTTGCTGGGTGACCTCAGAGCCCATTGCTGGGTGATGTTAAAGCCCCTTCTGATACCCAGTCTTTGCTGAAATCCAAACAGGTGCCATCTACTGCTTTCTCTTGGCCAACTATATGGGTGATCACTTCATAAAATGAAATCAAGTTCATTATGCATCACCTTCTCCTCATGAACCCGTGCTTGCTATGAACAATGACTGCATTGTACCTGAGGTGTTTGTCAGGAACTCCCAGAATGCTTTTCACAGAATCACAGAATCACAGAATCACAGAATTTCTAGGTTGGAAGAGACCTCAAGATCATTGAGTCCAACCTCTGACCTAACGCTAGCAGTCCCCACTAAACCATATCCCTAAGCTCTACATCTAAACGTCTTTTGAAGACTTCCAGGGATGGTGACTCCACCACTTCCCTGGGCAGCCTGTTCCAATGCCTCACAACCCTTTCAGTAAAGAAGTTCTTCCTAACATCTAACCTAAAACTCCCCTGACTCAACTTAAACCCATTCCCCCTTGTCCTGTTACCAGGCACGTGGGAGAACAGACCAACCCCCACCTCGCTACAGCCTCCCTTGAGGTACCTATAGAGAGCGATAAGGTCACCCCTGAGCCTCCTCTTCTCCAGGCTGAACAAGCCCAGCTCCCTCAGCCACTCCTCGTAGGACTTGTTCTCCAGGCCCCTCACCAGCTTCGTCGCCCTTCTCTGCACCCGCTCAAGCACCTCCATGTCCTTCTTGTAGCGAGGGGCCCAAAACTGAACACAGTACTCAAGGTGCGGCCTCACCAGAGCTGAGTACAGGGGGACGATCACCTCCCTAGCCCTGCTGGTCACACTGTTCCTGATACAAGCCAGGATGCCGTTGGCCTTCTTGGCCACCTGAGCACACTGCTGGCTCATATTCAGCCGACTATCCACCATCACTCCCAGGTCCTTCTCTGCCTGGCAGCTCTCCAACCATTCCTCTCCCAGCCTATAGCTCTGCTTGGGGTTATTGTGCCCCAGGTGCAGGACCTGGCACTTGGCCTTGTTGAACTTCATGCAGTTGACCTCAGCCCATCGGTGCAGCCTATCCAGATCCTCCTGCAGAGCTTTCCTACCCTCAAGCAGATCGACACATGCACCTACCTTGGTGTCATCTGCAAACTTACTGAGGGTGCACTCAATGCCCTCGTCCAGATCATCGATGAAGATATTAAAGAGGACCGGCCCCAGCACCGAGCCCTGGGGGACGCCACTAGTGACTGGCCTCCAACTGGACTTGGCTCCATTCACCACGACTCTTTGGGCCTGGCTATCCAGCCAGTTTCTAATCCAACGAAGAGTGCGCCAGTCCAAGCCTAGGGCAGCCAGTTTCTTGAGGAGAATGCTGTGGGAGACGGTGTCAAAAGCCTTGCTGAAGTCAAGGTAGACCACATCCACAGCCTTTCCCTCATCCACCCAGCGCATCACTTTGTCATAGAAGGAGATCAGGTTCGTCAAGCAGGACCTGCCTTTCATAAAGCCATGCTGACTGGGCCTGCTTGCCCTGCAAGTGTTGCGTGATGACTCTCAGGAGGATCTGCTCCATGAGCTTCCCTGGCACTGAGGTCAAACTGACAGGCCTGTAGTTTCCTGGGTCTGCCCTCCGGCCCTTCTTGTAGATGGGCGTCACGTTTGCTAGCCGCCAGTCAACTGGGACCTCCCCCGATCGCCAGGACTGCTGATAAATGATGGATAGTGGCTTGGCCAGCTCCTCTGCCAGTTCCCTCAGTACCCTTGGGTGGATCCCATCCGGCCCCATAGACTTGTGCACATCTAAGTGCCGTAGCAGGTCACCAACCAGTTCTTCATGGATAGTGAGGGCCACATCCTGCTCCCCATCCCCTTCCACCAGCTCAGGGTACTGAGTATCCAGAGAACAACCGGTATTGCCGCTAAAGACTGAGGCAAAGAAGGCATTGAGCACCTCCGCCTTTTCCTCATCTCTTGTAACTAAGTTTCCCCCCGCATCCAGTAAATGATGGAGATTCTCCTTAGTCCTCCTTTTTGTGTTGATGTATTTATAGAAACGTTTTTTGTTATCTTTAAAGGCAGTAGCCAGATTGAGCTCCAGATGAGCTTTAGCCTTCCTAATTTTGTCCCTGCACAGCCTCGCTACATCCTTAAAGTCCTCCCTAGTGGCCTGCCCACTTTTCCAAAGCTTATAAACCCTCTTTTTTCTCCTAAGATCAAGCCACAATTCTCTGTTGAGCCAGGCCGGTCTTCTTCCCCGCCAGCTCATCTCTGGGCACTTGGGGACAGACTGTTCCTGCGCCATTAAGATTTCCCTCTTGAAGAGCGCCCAGCCTTCCTGGACCCCTCTGCTCTTCAGAACCGCCTCCCAAGGGACTCCACCAACTAGTGTCCTGAGCAGCTCAAAGTCAGCCCTCCGAAAGTCCAATACAGCGGTTTTACTGGTCCCCTTCCTGGCCTTGCCAAGAATAGAGAACTCCACCATTTCGTGGTCACTCTGCCCAAGACAGCTCCCGACAATCACATCCTCCACCAGTCCTTCTCTGTTTGTGAAGAGAAGGTCTAGCAGGGCACCACCCCTGGTAGGTTCACTAACCAGCTGCGTCAGGAAGCTATCTTCCACGCTCTCCAGAAACCTCCTAGACTGCTTTCTCAGGGCTGTGTTGTACTTCCAGGATATGTCAGGGAAGTTGAAGTCCCCCACGAGTACAAGAGCTGATGATTTTGCAACTTCTGTCAGCTGCCTGTAGAGTTCCTCATCCGTCTCCTCATCCTGGTTCGGCGGTCTATAGCAGACCCCGACCAGGACACTAGCCTTGTTGTCCCTGCCGATCCTAACCCAAAGGGACTCGACCTTGTCATTCCCAGCCTCGAGTTCTACAACCTCGAAAGACTCTCTAATATAGATAGCCACATCACCACCCCTTCTGTGCTGCCTGTCCCTCCTAAAGAGCTTATAGCCAGGCATTGCAGCACTCCAGTCATGAGACTGGTCCCACCACGTCTCCGTGATGGCAGCCAAGTCATAGCCTGCCTGCCGCACGATGGCTTCCAGCTCCTCCTGTTTGTTACCCATGCTGCGTGCATTGGTGTAGATGCACTTCAGCTGGGCCATTGCCTTATCCTTCGGCCTTGCCATCGTTCCCCCTGGCACATTTTCTTCACATTTTTACCATTTTTCACTCTCAGTGGGTTGGGGGAGAGAAATAAATAAATAAAGTAAAATAGAATAAATAGTAAATTAGGTGGACTGAGATAAGGACAGTTTAGTAGGATAGAAAGGGAAAAAAAGACTTTAGAAAGCAAGTGAGGCACAGTGCTATTGCTCGCCACCTGCTGAGTATTGCCCATTCTGTCCCTGAGCAGCCTTGCAATTTCTCCTCTAAAATTTGAACTCATGATTTCAAACACACATGGTTGTTGCCTCAGGTTATGGTCATGGATGTTGCTTAATCAATAACTTGTAGTTCTACGGGGGGTTTCCATATGGACTGAGTGGCAAAGCTTACAGTATCTGAAGGTCAAGTATTAAAATATAAGATTTAAAAAAAAAATAAATAAAAGAAAAGAAAAAAGAAAAAAGATAAAAAGAAAAAAGAAAAAAGGAAAAGAAAAAGGAAGAAAGAAAAAAAGGAAGGAAAAAAAGGGACATAATGGAAAATATGGCATGTGTGATAAAACTAATTTATGGGCTGCTTTTCTTAATCAAGCAAATACATGAATACGGATTTAAATTATTCAGAATAACCTAAGCAAGCCAAACTGGAATTGAAGAAAACCACTGTCTGCAGTCATAAATCTGCTGGGCATATGTACCTTGTGGTGCATACCACTTGGAACATCCTGGATAGTGATCATTGCTCTTGATCATGGCACCTGTACATTAACTAACAGGTTGTAAACAGTATTAGAAATTAGGAATAATGTATACGAACAAAGAATTCATAATAACAGGATTTACATTTCTCTTTGCATCTTTTTCTTATGATTTACAAATGCATTTTCATTGTTCACTCTCTGAGTGTGAACTTATAGTTTTTGTTTGTTTGTTTGTTTGCTTTTAAAATTATATGCTAGACTCCCAAGCTCTATTTGTTTGCTTACACAGATGGAGTACTGTTTGCTAGCAGAAAATCTCTTCAGGGATTTCAGTGCTTATTTTGTAAAGAAAGTGCCAAAAGTTAGTAATTGTTCTGCTTATAAATGACTGCATTTTCTCTCCAGGTTAATAAAAGAGAATTTGAAATAAAAGGTTATTTATAGCACTTTCCTGCTTTCATGCACACTATGTGCTTTTTGTAAACACTATGCTCTGTCTTGTTGCTCCATTTTCTCTGTATATTAACACCATTTCCTAATCAAGACTTATCACTTTGATTCAAAATGTTTGTACAATAATATTTGTACAAAATTCATATATGAAACATTGGTATTTTCACATTCAGAAGGAATGAAGATAACATTTTGGTTTATATGGAGGCTGTCACTTTTCACTTGAGTGGAAAGAAGGCACAAGCTAGTTTCCTGGATGATAGAGTATATAAGGTCAATCAAATTGATTCAGAGGTCTGCTTTAGAATTAATAAAACTATGAACCTCAGGTAGTCTTTTTCTGACAATAAGCATTATTAACTCTTGTCCTTGTTTCAGCTAGTATAGAGTTAATTTTCCTCCTCGTAGTTAGTAGGGTTCTGTGTTTGGGATTTAGAATGAGAACAATGTTCATAACATGCTGATGTTTGGCTGGCTGCAGAGCAGTGCTTACACTAAGCCAAGGACTTTTCAGCTTCTCATTCTGTCCTGCAAGCGGGCAGGCTGGGCATGCAGCAGGAGCTGGGAGGGGACAGAATCAGGACAGCTGACTCCAACTGGCCAAAGGGATATCCCATACCATATGATGGCATTCTGAATGATTATTGTGTGGTGGTTGGCCATGGGGAGGGACTGCTGTTCAGGGATAGGCTGGTCAGCAGGTGGTGAGCAATTGCATTGTGCATCACTTGTTTTGTGCCCATTATTAGTAGTAGTACTCCTATCATTATTATTATTATTTTCCTGTATTTTCTTTTCTGTCCTAATATACTGTCTTTATCTCAATCCAGAAGCTTTCACTTTTTCTTTTTTTTTTTTTTTTTTTTTTGATTCTCTCCCACATTCAGTGTGTGTGTGTGTGAGCAAATGGCTGTGTGGTGCTTAGCTGCTGCCTGGGATAAACCACAACTCTATATTTATTTCTTTTTAACTGACAATAGTTTACAAATCAAAATATAATAAAAATAAGATTATAAACTGTGTTCATGCTCTAAGCATACTAATTGCAATTATATCTTCAAGCCAAAATACCTAGAATTACCTAATCTATCAGTATTATTATAAGTTTTGAATCAATATTACCATTCCATTGAAGCCTTAGCTAAAGTCCAACAGCTCTAAGTAGCTGATAATTAATATACCTTTGGCCTAGAAATAGAAAAGTCTTTACAGGGTGAATTCTTCTGTACTTTTTAAATTATGGAGAATCCTGTAACCATCTGTAGTGCTTAAAAGATCTTTGATTAAAAATAAATAAATAAATATTAACAAATCCAAATCTCCAAACCAACCAAACACCAACCAACCTACCACAGCCAACAACAAAACACAAAGCACTTCCTAAATCACTTTCCTTAAATTTGGTGGTAGTGTCTGGAGCTTTCCTGCTGTTCCTAGGAAAAACTGTAGTAAATCTGGAGTTTTCTTCAGAACTCCAGAATGCAGTTTTGGGATACCATATCTTTCTAAAAGGCATTGCAAGGGTTTTGGGGGGAGAAGGTGGGATGGGGGACAGTGGCAACTCTTTTTCAGAGGCTGGTTGGGTGGGTTGAGCATTTGCTGAAATGCCATTACAAAGGTTCTGGATATACAGTTCAACTTTTCTGAAATTTCAAAAAAAAATGTTATTTTGTTTTGGTTTTAGTAATTTCAAATACTTCAGTTCAAATCCTTGAACTGAAAAGATTCATAAACATAGAATTGATTAAGATTCTGTGTCAGTGCAAGTTATTCCACTAACACAGATATTAATTTTTTCTTTATTTAATCATCCTTAGTCACAATTATTGTTGTTGCTAATAGAGAATATACAAATTGTTGTAAAGTTTTAATCAATTATTATGTGGCTAAGAGGATCTGTAATGGTAGCCATGTGGATTCTCTGCCAGAGTTAGCAAATAACAGAACTTTAGAAAAACTTAATACTGCTGACCACTGAGAAAACAAAGAGATGGATAATTCTGTATACCTCAGCTTAATTAACCAACCTGAAAAACATAAAGGGCACCTAATATTGTCATGCCTCCCACACCCCAAATCATTTTATTGTGAAACAGGAAGAAAAGTATATTTTGAAGTAGCAAAATCCTTTACTATTCTAATTCAGCTTTGTCCAGAAAGAGCTAGTAATTTTTATGTCCTGAGGGAGAAGTAGAACCCGTAATTTACCTGAAAGTACTTGCCCCTTGGTGCCTTTGTTCACACTATTTTACATTTGTTCTGTACATTTACAAATTGTTGTGTGAGAAAGATCTGGAGGAAGCCTTTGCAAAATCTGACCCTCACCCTGACCATGGATCCTCGGCCTTGCTTTGTGCTTGCCTTTTTAGGTGCTTGCCTGGTGGGACCCTGTGGTTGCTGGCTGATGCTCGCTCCCATTATTGAGCCAAATCCTGAACTTCCCTTTCTGATTTGACTTCCTGCCTAGAGCTGCCTCATCGCTGTGGGCTTTCTGTTGTTCTGGACTCTTGTCCAACTCCAGCTACCACTGCTTAACTTGTCCTGCTGTTCTTGCTCAGGACCTGTGGGAATGTCCCCTTGCAGGTGAAAGAGAACATCCCTGTCCACTTCAGTCCACAGAATGCCTTTCCTTTTAGGCCAAGGATGAAAGGATTATAATTTTCACATGAAAATATAAACACTTTAATATTTATATATGTAGTATATATATACATTATATAAACATATAAAATATATTATTATATATATAATATATATATAAAATATATTTATATAAATATAAAAATATATAATATATATATAAATATAATATATATATAATATATATATTTAAAGGAAAAGTTATGAGATGCATGAGGGAAATGTGAAATAATTTGTAGTCTATGTTTAATCTTTTTTTTCATCTCACAGCAGGGTCCATTATAGTCCACCTTCAATATTTCTCCAATGCACTTGCTACTGCCTGTTGACAGTGTTGGGGATGGACTTTGGGAGTGATAAACTGTGTTCTGCCTTATCCCCTCCACTTGATCATAACAAAAAGTCACTGAGAAGCATGCATCATTGGTGCCAGTCACAAGTTTTGAAATAGAAATACTGTGTATAAAGAAGTATCACTTCCAGAAATAAATACCTTAAATATCTTTCATGATGAAACAAAATATCTTAAAGAAAAATTCTAGTCTCCTTGACTATTTTTGAGCCTTAAAATTGCTTTCCATTATGTTTAAATTCTCTTTTGATGACCATGTAGATATTTGAAAAAAGGGAATTCAAAAGCCTATGTTCAATAGCCTCCTCCCTAGTAGCTTTTCTGATTGCAGAGTGATCAATATAATCATGTGTTCAGTGTAAAAAAGAGTTAGCAATGCCATGTTGTAGCATTGACAAAACTGTAAATATGTTTGTCTGATCTCTTGCTTAAAAAGCCTTTTTTTTTTTTTTTTTTTTTTTTTTTTTTTTTTCTATGATCAGAGACAAAACTGTTGAATGAAAAATATCTCATAAAACTGCTTTTGGATGTATCATCTGCTAACTGGTACTTATTAATGGCTTGAACTTAAAGGAAAGAATATTCTGCTCAGTTGGGACCTATTGATGTCACTCACTAAAAAAACGTGGTGCCCTCAACATACAGGGATCGAATGAGAAATACTTATTTTGCAAAAAAACCTGTGTATATTAAGAGATACAGCTTCTGCACATGAGGGAGAAGAGCTTATCAAATGACAGGCTTCATGTAGTCTGTAAAGTAAAATTTATGAAATACTGAAAATTAGCTCCTAGTGCCACATATTTTCATATTCATTCCATATTCATTCACTTCATTCCATATCCTGCTCTTGGCTTGGAGTGGCCAATGTAAGTCACTACCTTGACAAATAGATGGCATTTGTTCCATTCAGATGACACGCATTACACCGAGTTTTGTTCTAAAGCTCTGAGAATTTAATTGAAGAAGTATGAAAAATAAAATTACCTCTGCTTTAACTTAGAAAAACTAAGATTCTGTATTTCATACTCCATCATTTTGTGCATTAGACTAAATCATGTAGGAAGTTTAAAGGAGGAAAAGTTAATAAAAGACAACTTATTTATTAAATTTTCATATAGAAGGGAATTTCAGTACAGCAGAGTTTAGTGATTTCTATCCCTATCAGCAAGAATAGGATTTTTTTCCCATCTGACAGAGAGACACTACTGAATGTGTGACATGACCAGATTTTTTTTTTTTTTTCTTTTTCAATTTGCAGATGTAGTGGGTTTACGTGGCAAGGTTTTGGTAGCAGGGGGCCATAGGGGTGGTTTCTGTGAGAAGGATCTAGAAGCTGCCCCATGTTTGGGAAGGGTGCCAGTGTTTTCCAGATCTGAGCCAATAAGCGATGTTGTTTTGCGCCTCTGTGAGAGCATATTTAAGACAGGGAAAAAACGCTGCGCCAGAGAGCAGCTGGGAGTGAGAGAACAGCCTTGCAGGTGCCAAGGTCAGTGTAGAGGGAGGGGGAGAGGTGCTCCAGGCGCCGGAGCAGAAGTCCCCTGTGGCCTGTGGTGAGGACCATGGTGAAGCAGGATGTCCCCCTGCAGCCCATGGAGTACCACGGTGGAGCAGGGTTCCATGCTGCAGCCCGTGGAGGAGACCACGCTGGAGCAGGTGGCCCTGCACCGACGGAGGCTGCGGCCTGTGGAAGACCCCTGCTGGAGCAGATTCCAGGCCGGACCTGTAGCCTGTGGAGAGGAGCCCACGCAGGAGCAGGTGATCTGGCAGGAGCTGCTGCCCGTGGGGGAGCCAGGTTGGAGCAGTTTTCTCCTGAGGGATGGACCCCGTGGTACGGACCCATATCTGGAGCAGTTCTGGAAGAGCTGCTGCCTGTGGGAAGCCCACGCCAGATCAGTTCATCAAGGACTGCATCCCGTGGGTGGGACCCCACAGCACAGGGGACGAGAGTGACCGAGAAGGAGTGGCAGAGAAGTGCTGTAGACTGACCATAACCCCCATTCCCCCGTTCCCCTGCACCGCTCGGGGGGAGGAGGTGGAAGAGTGTGGATGGGGGGGAAGGTGCTTTTGGTTTGCTTTTTCCTTTGTTTTCTCACTTCTCTCACTTGTTAGTAATAGGCAATAAATCTTACAATCTCCTTATGCCGAGTCTGTTTTGCCCGTTACAATAATTATTGCGTGATTTTCTCGTCCTTATCTCAACCCTTGAGCCCCTTTTCACATATTTTCTCCCCATTCCTCTTTGAGGAGGGGGAGTGAGAGAGTGGCTGTGGTGGAGCTCGGCTGCCCACTCGAGCGGAACCACGACAGCAGGTTTGCTTGTTACATTCAAAGATGAAGTCATAGACAGTTTAATGCAAATTTTGGGGGATGTATGATGTCATTCACTTTAATTTCACTAGCAGATTTCTGTTTCAGTTTCAAATTAATTAAGGTTATAGATATTGTATGTTGTATTCATTAAGTAATTATGAGGTTTGTTGGAACATTTCTGCTAAGCATTATGGTCAGTTTTGTAGAGCAGCAGGCTGTTCTGGAATATATAAGAAAAAGCAAAACTACTAAGGATGGTTTTCTATTGCACTCCCTTGCCCCTTCCCAGAGTACCTAATAAAGTTCAGTTTTACTCTAAATTGGAACACGCTTGAGAGAAAGACAATCTAAGTAGACAGTGTAAGGTACATCATCGACAAAAAATATTGCCTTAGTTGGAAAATATGCTCAGATGATTTTGCAGGGAGTACAGTTGTAATCTTACCAAAGATTGTTTCATGCTTACTGTAAGAACCTTTCTGATTGATTGTATATTGTATTTCAGCAGTTTTCAGTTTTAGGGAATTTTAAATTACTTTTGTTTCTAGGATGACAGGAAGTATGCCTTTTTGCAGTAGTTATTCTAAGCTGCAGAAATATGTATCAATTTTTTTTCTTTGTGTATTGGCAGCAGATAAATTGTGTATAGCTTAAGTGTTTCATGGCAATACAAACTCCAAATATGTTAATAAGGTTTTCTGTAGTGTGCTCCATCTGTGGAATTTCTATCATGTAAATAAAAATAGTATCATATGGGGCTTTATATATATATATATATTTAATTTTATTTTGCATATTTTTCATTAAGTCATTCTGAACATTTCTGCTTCACTGGAAATTGAATTAAAGGTTCTTCTGGAAATTTATCCATGTATAAATTTGAAGACACAGAATCATAGAACAGTTAAGGTTGGAAGGGACCTCATCTGGTTCAACCCTATGCTGAAGCAGGGTTACCCAGAACGGGTTGCTAAGGCCCATGACCAGGCAGTTTTTGAAGACCTCCAAGGAGAAGACTCCACAATCTCTCTGTGCTCCTGCCAGTGCTCCAGTGCTCCATCACCCTCACAGGACATAAGTGTTTGCTGGCATCAGAGGGAACCTCCTGTGTTCCATTTTGTGCCCATTGTACAAGGAAGGGAAGGGAAGGGAAGGGAAGGGAAGGGAAGGGAAGGGAAGGGAAGGGAAGGGAAGGGAAGGGAAGGGAAGGGAAGGGAAGGGAAGGGAAGGGAAGGGAAGGGAAGGGAAGGGAAGGGAAGGGAAGGGAAGGGAAGGGAAGGGAAGGGAAGGGAAGGGAAGGGAAGGGAAGGGAAGGGAAGGGAAGGGAAGGGAAGGGAAGGGAAGGGAAGGGAAGGGAAGGGAAGGGAAGGGAAGGGAAGGGAAGGGAAGGGAAGGGAAGGGAAGGGAAGGGAAGAGATCTCACCTTTTAAACATTGCAATTTATGGTTATTTTTGTTATATATTCAAACAATGCATATAGTTATTACAGATAATACAGTGTTATTTGCAGAAATGCATAGTTTTATGATCTGTGTTATGTTTATTAATTATTAATTATTTTATTTTATTTTATTTTATTTTATTTTATTTTATTTTATTTTATTTTATTTTATTTTATTATTTTATTTTATTTTATTTTATTTTATTTTATTTTATTTTATTTTATTTTATTTTATTTTATTTTATTTTATTTTATTTTATTTTATTTTATTTTATTTTATTTTATTTTATTTTATTTTATTTTTATTTAAAGTGACCTCTCTGAGACTGGACTAGTCATCAGTCATCATTCATAATACATGTCTATATCAAACCTTTTCTCCCAATATTCCAGTATATCTATTACCTGAAAGTATCTCACGTACATATAGTAGGCACCTGGATAAATAGCTGAAGACAACATTTACAAAATCAATTCAGAATCAGATTTATGGAAACAAACTTCATAATTACACAGGGTATTTTTTTTTAATTTATTATTTTATTATTTTTATTTTTGGTGGAGACTTATAGAACTCTAAATATTACCTAAAATGAAAGTATGCAAGAAAGATATTTCATTAAAATATTAAAAAGTCAAAAAGTCATCTGTTAAAATTTTAGTTTTCATTTTTTTTTTTTACAAAGAATATTGTATCCAAAACTTCTAGTAGCATAAAAGTATGTACAGAGAAATATCTTAAGACTCCACATGCATCTACCTGAAGGAATTCTTAACATCATGATATATATCTGTTGATTTGCACTCAGTTGTCTTTCAAGATTTTTATTAGGATATTAAGTAGTTGTTTGAACTCATGAACAATAGTTGTTTGAACTCATAAACAATAGTTGCTGCCAAAAAATCATGATGTGTCAACAGTTTTTTTTCAAAATATCTTAAAAAAAAAAAGATATTTTTAAAATAAAAAACTATAAAAATATAGAAGAAAAAAAAAATGTATTTATTTAAGCTAATAAAAATAAATTAAATGCCAAGGTAAGTGAACTGAATAAACAAATAAAAATTCAGGGAATACTTAGGTCAAGATGTCTTCATTGGTCTATTCTGTCTTTCTCTCATACTTTTACATATAGAAGTGTAATACTACTATAATAAAATATTTTTTGTTAAAATATTAAATTTTGTTTAAAAATATTATTGGCAGTTCTATGACACTGAACTGCTTATCTGTTCCAAAGAACTAGCACTAGCTGGAAAGACTTATTTTGGACAATTACTGTTATATTGAAAAATGCATGTATAAGGTATTGAAGGAAAATTCTCATGGTTTTCCATTTCATACCAATGAATCAGAATTTATGAAATAGAACAGAGTTCATTCACTTTATATTTCAGAAAGATCTATAATCATTTATTAACTTTAATAGCTGAAGTGTCATCTCTCTTCTGAAGTCCTTATATTAAGGAAGACAAAAAAAAAAGTGTACATTTTATGATCTGCCAATGGTGCAATGGAGTATATTATTCATCAGCTACTAAGCAGCACAAAGGAAAAAAAAAAAAAAAAACAAGAAAAAAAAAAAAAAAAACAGTGCTTCAAAATTGTGGCTGTAGTGCTGTAACCACAATAAATATTTCTTCAACTATACTAAGAGACAGAATATTGTCTCTGGACCTGGAAACCCCAGCTTATTGTGGAAAACAAAACAAAATAAAAAACAAACAAACAAAAACTAAGAGAATCAGGAAGGCCTCAGAAGAATTTGAAGGTCATTAAGTCTGAATGATAGGAATGTTTTGTAAAGATCAGAGAACACAGAAGTGAAAATCACAAGGCTGTGAGTTAGCATTTGGTGAGCAATTGCCAAAGTAATTCTGTACATAATGACAAAAATCTTAGCATTGGTAAGTGATTTTGCTACTTTTAGGTTTCAGTATTTCTTAACGATCTCATTTGAAACACTAGCTGAAAATCATGTTCCTGCATGTTTTTCAGATCAAGAATCTATCAACAGAAGAGCTGAACATTCTTAGGTTAGGTACGAGACAATCTGAGGATGTCTTTTTTAAGCATGTCTATTATAGTAATGCCCAAGCTCCAAACAGAATGATATCCTCATTGCAATTGGCCCTGTACTAGCACAGGTCCTAGACAGTCTGTGCCTGAAGAAGTTGATAGAAGAGGTTTGGAATAGCATGGAGGCCAGAACAAGATCAAACATCAAGGCATTTCCTTCCTTGGTGTTGGGGAGGGAAACAAAGAATTAATTAGAAAACCCATGGAAAGCAAATATGTTGGTAAAATGTGAATTAAAATAAAGGTGTAGAAAGCATATTTAGTCTGCATAATTGTTTCAAACTTTCCAAAAAACAACATAAACAAAAACAAAACAAAACAAAAATCTAGCCTAGTTCTTCTAGGTGCACTGGTCAGAGTCTTATTTCTTTTCAAGTTCTGACTCCCTGTGATATACAACATACAACACAGAGAGATGAAGTAAGGACAGGACAGTTACTGTATAGCTGCAAAGATGTAAATCACATTTTAGACAATGGAAATAGTCTGGGAGTGCCTGAGCCTGTTGCTGCCCTCTGAGGGTGGCAGAGACGTGTGTGTGAGGTGCGAGCAGGTGGATGGCCTGGTCAGCCTGGTGGCAGAACTCAAGGAGGAGGTGGAGAGGTTGAGGGATATCAGGGAGTGTGAGCAGGAGAACTGGTGGAACAACTCTCTGCAGGGCCTGAAGGACAGGTACCAGGGTGAGACACCCCAAATGGGGGTGGACCCCCTGCCCTGTCACAGTCGGGCAGAGGGAGGGGACCTAGGAGTTGAGGAGGAATGGAGACAGGTCCCTGCTTGACCTCGCAAGCAACACCCCCCACTACTGACCCTACCGGCCCCACCTTCCCAGGTGCCCTTACACAACAGATTTGAGGCCCTGGAGCTTGAGACCGGTGGGTGAGGTTGAGGTAGGAAGCCTATCCAGGAGGATGCCTAGGGCGAGGAAGTCGACTCCACACCTCAGGACTGCCTCCACCAGGAAAGATAGAAGGGTAATCGTTGTAGGCAACTCCCTTCTCAGGGGAACAGAGGGCCCTATTTGTCGGCCTGACCCTACCCATAGGGAAGTCTGCTGCCTCCCTGGGGCCAGGGTCAGGGACGTTGCCAGGAAGCTTCCCAACCTGGTACGCCCCTCTGACTATTACCCTCTTTTGATAGTCCAGGCTGGCAGTGATGACATTGAAGAGAGAAGCCTGAAGGCTATCAAACAGGACTTTAGGGGACTGGGACAGGTAGTGGATGGAGCGGGAGTACAGGTGGTGTTTTCGTCTATCCCTACGGTGGCAGGGAGGGGTACAGAGAAGATAGGCTCAGAGGCTCAGAGGCTGGTGCCAACACAGAAATTTTTTATTTTTTTTTGACAATGAGACACTTGGCACCTGGCTTGATAGCCGCAGATGAGTCCCACCTATCTCTAAGGGGAAAACGGATCCTAGCCCAGGAGCTGGCAGGGCTCATTGAGAGAGCTTTAAACTAGGTAAGAAGGGTGATGGGGCTGAAACAAAGCTTATTGGAGCTGTACCAGGGGAACAATGGCAAGACTGGGAGAGAAGGCAATGGAAAAGAGAAGTGCATCTACACTAATGCATGCAGCATGGGTAACAAACAGGAGGAGCTGGAAGCCATCATGCAGCAGGCAGGCAACGACTTGGTTGCCATCACGAAAGCATGGTGGGACCACTCACATGACTGGAGTGTTGTAATGTCTGGCTATAGGCTCTTTAGAAGGGACAGGCAGCACGGAAGGGGTGGTGGTGTGGCTCTCTATATCAGAGAGTTTTGATGTCGTGGAACTTGAGGCTGGGAATGATAAGGTTGAGTCCCTATGGGTTAGGATCAACGGGAAGGCCAACAAGGCAAGCATCCTGGTGGGGGTCTGTTTTAGACCGCCAAACCAGGATGAGGAGATGGATGAGGAGTTCTACAGGCAGCTGGCAGAAGTTGAGAAATCATCAGTGCTTGTTTTTGAGGGGGACTTCAAATTCCCAGACATATTCTGGAAGCACAACACAGCCCAGAGAAAGCAGTCTAGGAGGTTTCTGGAGAGTGTGGAAGATAGCTTCCTGACGCAGCTGGTTGATGAGTCTACCAGGGGAGGTGCCCTGCTAGAACTTCTCTTCACAAACAGAGAAGGACTGGTGGGAGATGGTAGAAGGTGGTCGGAAGCTGTGACATGGTCATGGGCAGAGTGACCATGAAATGGTAGAGTTCTCTATTCTTGGCGAAGTCAGGAGGGGGATCAGTAAAACCACCCTATTGGACTTCTGGAGAGCTGACTTTGAGCTGTTCAGGACACTGGTTGGCAGAATCCCTTGGGAGGTGGTTCTGAAGGGCAGAGGAGTCCAGGAAGGCTGGGCACTCTTCAACAAGGAAATCTTAATGGAGCAGGAACGGTCTGTCCCCACGTGCCCAAAGGTGAGCCGGCATGGAAGAAGACCAGCCTGGCTGAACAGAGAATTGTGGCTTGAGTTTAGGAGAAAAAAGAGGGTTTATAATATTTGGAAAAGAGGGCGGGCCACTCGGGAGGACTATAAGGATGTAGTGAGGCTGTGCAGGGACAAAATTAGGAAGGCCAAAGCTCATCTGGAGCTCAATCTGTCTACTGCCATTAAAGACAACAAAATATGCTTTTATAAATACATCAACACAAAATGGAGGACTAAGGAGAATCTCCGTCCTTTACTGGATGCGGAGGGAAACTTAGTGAGGAAATTTTGAGGTCCCCCCCTCAGTCCCCCTAATGATTGGCACGCCCGACATGGCATTCCCATGAATAAACAACATAAGCTTCTGACTTCTCCCTCCATCATTCCTTCTAGTGCTCGCCTCATCTACCATAGAGGCTGGCACTGGTACAGGCTGAACCGTGTACCCACCTCTAGCGGGTAACCTGGCCCACGCTGGAGCCTCAGTAGACCTAGCTATCTTCTTGCTCCATCTAGCCGGTGTTTCCTCCATCCTTGGAGCCATTAAGTTCATCACCACAGCCATCAGCATAAACCCCCTGCACTTGCACAATACCAAACCCCACTTTTCATCTGATCCATCCTAATCACTGCCATCCTACTCCTCCTATCACTCCCTGTCTTCGCCCCTTGCATCACAATACTACTGACCGACCGAAACCTAAACACCACATTCTTCGACCCCATCAGAGGAGGAGACCCGATCCTGTACCAACACCTATTTTGATTCTTCAGCCACGCAGAAGTCTACATCTTAATCCTCCCAGGATTCGGGATCATCTCCCATGTGGTACATACTACTCAGGCAAAAAAGAACCCTTTGGCTATATGGGAATAGATGATCCTCTCAGGATTGGGGATCATGTCCCGTGTGGTTACATACTACTGAGATGAGGAAAAGGCTGAGGTGCTTAATGCCTTCTTTGCTTCAGTCTTTAGAGACAAAACCAGTTGTTCTCTGGATACCCAGTACCCAGAGATGGTACAAGGGGATGAGGAGCAGAATGTGGCCCTCCTGAGGAATAATTCCTGAGGAAATAATCCCTGAGGGAATGGTTGGTGACCTGCTACAGCACTTGGATGTATGCAAGTTGATTGGGCCAGATAGGATCCACCTGAGGGTACTGACAGAACTGTGGGAGCTAGCCAAGCCACTATCCATCATTTATCGGCAGTCCTGGTTATCAGGAGAGGTCCCAGTCAACTGGCAGCTAGCAAACATGACACCCATCTACAAGAAGGGCCAGAGGGTAGACCGGGGGGAACTATAGGCCTGTTAGTTTGACCTCAGTGCCAGGGAAGCTCATGGAGCTGATTATCTTGAGTGTCATCACGCAGCACTTACAGGGCAACCAGGTGATCAGGCCCAGTCAGCACGGGTTTATGAAAGGCAGGTGCTGCTTGAGGAACCTGATCTCCTTCTATGACAAAGTGATGTTCTTAGTGGATGAGGGAAAGGCTGTGGATGTGGTCTACCTTGACTTCAGTAGGGTTTTGACACTGTTTCCTACAACATTCACCTCAAGAAACTGGCTGCTCGTGGCTTGGAATGGCGTACACTTCATTGGGTTAAAAACTGGCTGGATAGCCAGGCCCAAAGAGTTGTGGTGAATGGAGTTAAATCCAGTTGGGGGCCAGTCACTAGTGGAGTCCCCCAGGGCTTGGTACCGGGGCTGGTCCTCTTTAATATTTTTATTGATGATCTGGATGAGGGGATTGCGTGCACCCTCAGTAAGTTTGCAGATGACACCAAGGTAGGTGCATGTGTCGATCTGCTTGAGGGTAGGAAGGCTCTGCAGTATGATCCAGATAGGCTGGACCAATGGGCTGAGGCCAACTGCATGAAGTTCAACAAGGCCAAATGCCGGGTCCTGCACCTGGGGTGCAACAATCCCAAGCAGAGCTACAGGCTGGGAGATGAGTGGTTGGAAAGCTGCCTGGTGGAGAAGGACCTGGGAGTATTGGTTGATAGTCAGCTGAATATGAGCCAGCAGTGTGCTCATATTCAGGCCAACAGCATCCTGGCTTGCATAAGAAGCAGTGTGGCCAGCAGGGCTAGGGAAGTGATTGTCCCCCTGTACACAACATTCACCTCAAGAAACTGGCTGCTTGTGGCTTGTGGCTATTATTATTATTATTATTTTTTCCTTACATTATGTCCGTTGTGTTTCAAAAAGCTGTTTCCAGAAGGCAACCTCAATGAGAGAGGAAATGTGAAACTAAACTGGAAGAAAGAAAATGTAACTCCTATTCCATTTGCAGTCATGATATTACGTGTAATATTTAAGGGATGAACAGTATCTTTCAGTATTGGTCTACCAGCACATTAAATATAAAATAACATCTTCTGTGTCTTCCGTTTTATTCATTATGTTGCATTTTGTCAATAATTGTTTTAAAAATTCTGAATGTGTGTAAGTTTGCAACACAAAGTGTTGCTAAATAGCATTGCAAAGCCCTGGGTACTTCATTTAACTGTTTACATGCATACAAATACATTTTATTTATATAATAAATAACTGCTTATAGTAATTTAAGTGACTTTTTATTTTCTATGCAATATTTTATTTGATTTAATCATTCATTATAGATCTAGAGAAAGATAGTTTCATTGCACAGCTGTCAGATCTGGGTTTATGACATGCTAAAGATCAATGAAAAATTATTGGGGTTACTAATTGACTTTAATTTTTTTTTATATCTTTCAAAAAGATGTAACGTATATATGGCATGCATACCTTATAAAAATGATTTAGTTATTGGATCACTTTCAAAGGCTTTTGTCTGTCTAGACAAAGAAAAGTGAGCAACTGTAAAATGTTCCTGTAAAGTTATGGTTCACTTTGAGCTTTAATAGATGTTTGCTATGAAGCATTACAATGGAATGAAAAGCAAGGCATTGGGATGAGTTGCTGTTACCTGTAGTAGGAAAAGGGTTTAATATATTTTATACTTGTTTCACCCTTTTATTTTATTTTATTTTATTTTATTTTATTTTATTTTATTTTATTTTATTTTATTTTATTTTATTTTATTTTATTTTATTTTATTTTATTTTATTTTATTTTATTTTATTTTATTTTATTTTTTTATTTTTTTATTTTTTATTTTTTTTTTAACATAAATTGAGACTGGGCCAAGTACATTTGATATTTTAAGATAGTGCAGACATATGAAAAGAAAATAAATATAGTATGTGGAAAATAGGAAAAAAATACGTATATTTAGTCTCAGAACAGCTCTTATAAAATTTTCATGTTTTCAGTACATGATTTAATATAATTCTGTTCTTGATATTTGTTTTATGAAGCCTACAAAAGAGAGTGAGAGGACCTCTATTTGCATTAATTTTAATCCTGTAAAATCAATTTATATTGTATATAACACAATGATACTGCAGCTGTAACTATTCTTACAGCATTTCAGTGTGTGTGCTTTTCATTGCAGTAGATAATAGGGTGAAATCAAAATAGTTTGGATTACAATACTATTATTCAAATAAAGTAACACTTTATATATGTCAACAAATAGTTCAACTTGTTCAGGGGAATGATTCATACAATGCAGTATGTGTTAAATGCAGTTACTTCCATTTAGCTCTGCTGTGCTTAGGTCCACATCCTCAAAGATTTGTACAACTATAACTACTCCTGGTTTGAATGGGATTAGTGGGATTCAGATACCATTCCAGTGGTACTTAAAAATCTTTGATAATCTGGCCGTTATTTAATTTAAAGGAGTCTTAAGCTCTGAGAAGCCCAAAACTTGCTCACTCAAATGCCTCTCAACGCATCTGAAAATTCTGGAATTGCATAATGAATGATATAGTAATATCAACCAATCTTAAAGTCACCAGATAGATGTTCTTATTACATTAATTAAGAAGCAACCTTTGATTAAAAGTAAATAAATAAACAAACAAACAAACAAACAAAAGCTAATGGTAGATCACTAGGTCATCCTATCCTATGGAACAGAATATCTATATGTAGATCACTTTGTATTCTACACCAGTAACATATCTGTCCTCCACAATCAGAATTTTATTTCTCATAGGCAGTAAAAGCGAAATTTTATTTCACCCCCATAACTTATGGATTCAAAGAAGTACCCAAGATACTAGAAACCATCACTTATTTATTGAAGTGTAGCATGTATAATTATCTGCAGTTATCTGCTAGTGTTAGAGCTTTTTCTCCAAGACAGTTCACAAGTAAGACTTTTCTATTACCTAGTACATTTGTTGCACTATTTGTTGCACATTCTATTATGCAATACAACACTTATGCAATGATAATACTGAACTATAAAATCTGAATATAACTGCACTTGTTTAGCTTGAATCTACTATAGACAGCAGAGAGAAATAAAGAAGCATCTTTAATTGAAAATTATGATCTTCAAATGAATTAATATTGTCAGTTAATGAATGTGGTTTACAAAAATTCAAGAGGATTTGAAAGATGAGGTTTATCAAAAAAGAGATGGAAAATAGCAAAAATCTATGTATATATCTGTTATTTATTGTGTTTTGTTTCAATTTTATTTTCTGTTCAATGCTAACTTGAAAATGATACATCTTTTCATGCCTGTGATTTTGTTGTGTCAGGTTTTCTGAGGACATTTAACCTTTCTCTGTAGACAATCATAACATCACAACCAAAAAATTGTGTGCCCTGGTTTCATCTGGAATAGAGTCAATTGTTCTTCTATTAGTTGGTATGGTGTTGTGTTTTGGATATAGGATAAGAACAATGATGAAAACAAGATGATGTTTTATTTGTTGCAGAGCAGTGCTCACACATAACCAAGGACTTTTTGGCTTCTCACACTGCTCTGCCAGTGAAGAAGCTGGGGGGCACAAGGAGTTGGGAGGGGCCACAGCCAGGTCAGCTGGCCCATATTGGCCAAAGGGATATTCCATAACATACAACATCAGTTTGATGGGACAGAGGTTGCCAGTGCTTTACGACTGGCTGGGCATTGGCCCGTAGTTGAACAATTGCATTGTGCATCACATATTTCGCATAAATTACTCTCGTTGTTGTTGTTGTTGTTGTTGTTGTTGTTGTTGTTGTTGTTGTTGTTGTTGTTGTTCTTCTTCTTCTTCTTCTTCTTCTTCTTCTTCTCCTCCTCCTCCTCCTCCTCCTCCTCCTTCCCTTCCTCTTCTGCCCTACTAAACAGTCTTTATCTCAACACATGTGTTTTACCTTTTTTTTTCTGATTCTCTCCCCTATCCCACTGTGGGGGAGTGAATGAATGGCTGTGTGGTGCTGAGGTGCCTGTTAGGTTAAACCAACGCCCTCTAAGCAGTCTGTGTTTAGAAACTTGTCTGGAATGTCTGAGGCTGTGAATCTTTCCACTGAATAATAATGCACCAAATGACTGAAGTTTGAATGTTTTTTATAGCATAACTTTCAGGGCTTAACTGTTGACTTAGAATTCATTCCCTCTTCTGCCTGAAAACTTTTGTATCTCTTGCTCCCACTTTCTGGAAGAGAGCCCAAACTACATCTAAAAAGACTTTTCTGGACTGTATTTATAGATACTTTTGGTTTCTTTTTTTGAAGCAGTTCAACTTTACATAGAATAGCTGTGTAGTGATGGATGTTGTGAGAGATTAAAAAAGAATGAGCACAACTTTGAAGAGATTAGACCACTTTCCTTCCTCATATAAATAAATATTGTAGGTTGTGATTTCACGGTTCAATGGAAAGTTGAGGACCCCTTTACAGAACTGGAAGGTGTTTTACCCATGTAGCCTTAGCTTGATGTCTAGTGAATTCCTAGTGATCTGGAAGGTGATTAACACAAGTATCTTGAAAAAAGAAAAAGGGGGAAAAAACAGTGTGCCAAGCTTTTTCTTTCAAAGAATCCTAGAATAATTTTGGTTGGAACAGACCTCTCAGACCATGAAGTTCAACTGTTAACATAGCACTACCAAGTCTGCCACTAAACCATGCCCTTAAATACGACTTGCTCAGCACTGCTATGTCTAACAGTACTTTAGCATCAGGGGTATCCTATCAGTCAAACTAAGCAGTATTGCAGTCTTCTAACACTGACAGGAAATTGAGCAAAAGCTTAGAGAAATATTATAGTGATATCTAGGAATGCTTGGGAGAACAAATCATGCTCTGAATCTGTTTCCAATGTTTATTAGAAGGATTGTGAGGAAAAGTTGTTGTAGTGTGTACTTTTGTTGATTCTTGCTTTGCCCCCAACATGAAAAACTAATGGTGACCATATATATATATATATATGACCTTTAACACATACACAAACACACACACGTCACACATTACAAAATCGAATCAGTCATGTCAAATATCACATTATAGCTTTGATTCTCAAAATACTTCATCTTATGTAGTCACTGATTCAAACTGAAGATATTTGCTCTGAATTTAACAAAGTAATTCTTTTTCTTCCCTTTTCTTTCTTTTTCTTTCATTTTCTTTTTTTCTTTCATTTTCTTTTTCCTTTCATTTTCTATTTTATTTCACCCTTCCCTTCCCTTCCCTTCCCTTCCCTTCCCTTCCCTTCCCTTCCCTTCCCTTCCCTTCCCTTCCCTTCCCTTCCCTTCCCTTCCCTTCCCTTCCCTTCCCTTCCCTTCCCTTCCCTTCCCTTCCCTTCCCTTCCCTTCCCTTCCCTTCCCTTCCCTTCCCTTCCCTTCCCTTCCCTTCCCTTCCCTTCCCTTCCCTTCCCTTCCCTTCCCTTCCCTTCCCTTCCCTTCCCTTCCCTTTCTTTTCTGTTTTACTTCTTCTCTCTCTTTTTTTTTTTTTTTCTTTTCTTTCTCTTCTTTCTCTCTCTCTCTCTCTTTTTTTTTTTTTTTTTTTTTTTTTTTTTTTTTTTTTTTCCTTCTCCTTGAGTTCTCTCTTTAAATGTTCCAGAAACTGGAAAAAGTGAGAGCACAGATCACATTTTGAAAGTTCTTAAGAAAGCAATTCCCAATAACTGAGTATTACAGGAAACCACTGGCATGTATTAGTAGAAGGGATAGAAAACAACAAAACTAAACTTCTGGCCAGCTGATAAATTCATATATATCTATAAATAATGGTAATCCCATCCCCAATGTCATTCACAGTAGAATAAAGAGACATCAAACAAATCTTTTCTCCATTGTCAATTTCAGTTTTACAGGATCTATATTTTCAGCAAGGAAAGCTTTCACAGAAAATCCCAGCCAACTCCAATCTGCAAGTAAAAGTTTTAGTTGGAGGGCTTGGCATACAAATTAAACATAAAATGATTTCCAGAAATAGATGAGTAGAGAGAGGTTCTTGATCTGTGCATTGACTGAATTAAAGATTCTGCAATTTAAATTATACTGCCTGATAAATGAAGTCACTCTGATCTGGAACAGTTGCTTTACAACTGCAGTAGTTCCTGGAAGATTTTGTCACGGGCTATGACGTGGCATGTTTGAAGGGCCACATATATCAGAATATGTGAGGATGAAGTGGCAGTGGTCAAAGAGCTCCTTGGAAGAAATGGAAAATCCACAAATGTCTACAATGTGACAAGTGGTGCTACCTGGAAAGCAAAATGCCTGATTTTCAGGAAATAAATTACAAATAGGTAGATGTAAGTAATGTTTAAACTGGGAGAGGGAAACATAAGCAGCAGTGAAAATTGACATCCATAGGATAGTCCCATTAAGACTAGTCCATTAGTCCATTCATCATGACAGTTTAAATTAAACATTGAAGATTCCAATTTTAATGTAAAATATTTGATATGTTGTTCATTTCTAACCTATTATTTTGAATTCTAACCAATTTTTAACAAAAAGCTATATACATTTTTTATCAGATGCCTATATGTGTCATCACGTGGCACTTACAGGGCAACCAGGTGATCAGGCCCAGTCAGCACGGGTTTATGAAAGGCAGGTGCTGCTTGAGGAACCTGATCTCCTTCTATGACAAAGTGATGTTCTTAGTGGATGAGGGAAAGGCTGTGGATGTGGTCTACCTTGACTTCAGTAGGGTTTTGACACTGTTTCCTACAACATTCACCTCAAGAAACTGGCTGCTCGTGGCTTGGAATGGCGTACACTTCATTGGGTTAAAAACTGGCTGGATAGCCAGGCCCAAAGAGTTGTGGTGAATGGAGTTAAATCCAGTTGGGGGCCAGTCACTAGTGGAGTCCCCCAGGGCTTGGTACCGGGGCTGGTCCTCTTTAATATTTTTATTGATGATCTGGATGAGGGGATTGCGTGCACCCTCAGTAAGTTTGCAGATGACACCAAGGTAGGTGCATGTGTCGATCTGCTTGAGGGTAGGAAGGCTCTGCAGTATGATCCAGATAGGCTGGACCAATGGGCTGAGGCCAACTGCATGAAGTTCAACAAGGCCAAATGCCGGGTCCTGCACCTGGGGTGCAACAATCCCAAGCAGAGCTACAGGCTGGGAGATGAGTGGTTGGAAAGCTGCCTGGTGGAGAAGGACCTGGGAGTATTGGTTGATAGTCAGCTGAATATGAGCCAGCAGTGTGCTCATATTCAGGCCAACAGCATCCTGGCTTGCATAAGAAGCAGTGTGGCCAGCAGGGCTAGGGAAGCGATCGTCCCCCTGTACTCGGCTCTGGTGAGGCTGCACCTCAAGTACTGTGTTCAGGTTGGGCTCCTTGCTAGAAGAGGGACATCGAGGTGCTCGAGCGAGTCCAGAGAAGGACCACGAAGCTGGTGACTGGCCTGGAGAACAAGTCTTAGGGAGTGGCTGAGGGAGCTAGGGTTGTTCAGTCTGGTGAAGAGGAGGCTCAGGGGCAACCTTGTTGCTCTCTATAGGTACATTAAAGCAGGCTGTAGCGAGGTGGGGGTTGGTCTATTCTCCCACGTGCCTGGTGACAGGATGAGAGGGGATGACCTAAATTTGCACCAGGGAGGTTTAGGTCGGATGTAGCCCCTCTCACTATGACTCTTTGAGCTCTATTGTTGAGTCTGTTCATAACCCAATGCAGAATGGACCTTTTAATCTCACACTTGAACAATTTGTCCAAAAGGGTGCTGTAAGGGATGGTATCAAAGGCCTTATTAAAATCCAGAAAAATTACTTCTACTGTCTTCTCTACATCCACTAAGTAGGTAACCTTATCTTAGAAGGATATCAGATTACTAAGATAGGAGTTTCCCTTCATGAACTCATGTTGATTATGTCTGATAATAGCTTTGTTCTTTACATTCTTTTCAATTGCACCCAGTATAATCTTCTCCATAACTTTTCCAGGGACTGAGGTTACCCTAGGATGTCTGTAGTTTCCTCTGTCTTTTCTCATGCCCTTTGTGTAGATGGGTATAATATTACATAGCTTCCAAACAGCAGGGACCTCACAGAATCACAGATTGATTGAGATTGGAAAGGACCTCTGGAGTCCAAATCCTCTGCCAAGCAGAGTCACCTAGTGCAGACTCCAAAGAATGTTAGCAAATTTTTGCTACAACATCCACTAATTCCTGCAGTAAGTATTCCTAAGTATTCTGCAGTGAATCCTGTCAGAATGACCATTCAGCTGATACAACTTGTCCCTTAGAATTTTAGTGATCATGAAATGGAGAGCTCATGGTCCTGCAACTCAGAGGATAAGACAGATCTCAGAGGATTAATATTGAAAAATGATTCAAAAAAGATTAAATGCCTCTGACTTCTCCTCCTCCTTACTTGATAGGTGACCGTCTTTATCAAGTATCAGTCCAATGTTTTCCTTAGACCTCCTCTTGTTGACATACTTTAAAAAAAAAAAAAATATATATATATATATATATTTATATATATATATATATAATATATATATATATATATAAAATATAATATATATATATATATATATTTTTTTGACACCACACTGGCCAGTGTCAAGTCAAGTTGTGCTTTGGCTTATCTTATCTTCTCTCTAAGAATGCCAACTGGAGCTCTGTAATCTCCCCTTGAAACCTGACTTTGCTTTCAGAGATCATGTATTTTCTTTTTCTGCCCAAGTATTAAAATGATCTGAAACAACATGAAACTCTTCTACAAATGAATCAAAACTATTTGTAACAATGTCATATATCTAATGAACTTTCAGTGATAGCTCATTGAGTGCGGAGTTTTGGATATGAAGCTACTTTTAAATATATGCTACTTCTAGTTCCTAAAATTTGCAGATTAATATTTCTTGCCTGACTGAGCCAATGCTCTAAAATATAAGCTAATAGGAACATAAGTTTTTGGATTTTTATTTATTTATGTTTAATAGGAGTTATATGCACACAAGAGAATCAATTTTTGAACTCTATGCATCATGTCTATTTAATCTTAGCTTTGTTTCATTCTTCCATGGAGAAAACATATTAAAGATTATTTGGTGCAAATACTGAAGTTCTAAATATATTTCCAGAATAACAGAAAATATCATCTGCCTTCAGAAGAAGCTGAGATGCAGTATTATGGAGCTGAATCAAGCAAATAGGTAGGCATCGCATAGTGTATTCAAATTATGTGGGAGCAGTCAATACCATCCCTGGTTTCCTCTTCACTAGAAGACAGATCTACTGTGAGCCACACAATGACAAGTCTTCATGAGCATCCCTCTCAACTCAGCCAAGCTCATGACTGGATGAAGACCTGGACCTTATGTGCCACAGGATGTGTTGAGACACAACTGTTCAAAAAGGATGAGGCAAAGAACAAAATCAGGGAGCAGCAGGCAGCTCCTGAGGGACTGTAAGTGACAGGATCTTTCTTTGTTCTTATTCTTTCATTATACTTATCCCTTTTATTTATTTATTTATTTATTTATTTATTTATTTATTTATTTATTTATTTATTTTCTGTAAGCATCAGCAGGTCTTTTCCAAGGATATTGGGACAGATAAATCTTTACTTTAACCCTCTATAGCTAATTTTCCATCTATGATCAAAATCTTTTCCCTATATTTTTCCATAGGTTTATGAAACCTTGAACGTATTTACCATAAAATCTTGCTGAAAAAGTTGCTGTTCAGCATGTATGTAGTGAGGTTATATTGGCAGCAAGAGTCAATAAAGATTACAACATAAGTATGTTAACATCTAGCTAATCACCAGAATAGCATTTACCTGAGGCCAACAGCTTACCGAAATGTGGGGATTTTGCCACCACTACCTCCACTGCCACTTCCACCACCACCAGACATATGTACAGCAGGAAGTAATTCTGAGCTATAGTGCATGTTTGACAACTGTTTATTAAAATTTATTAAAACACTCTATTAGACTTTGATAAAAAAAAAAGGGGGGGGGGGGAAGAAAAAGTTACTGTTTTATCACCTTTATCACTGTTGATAACTGTAATCAAGTTAGTGACTGTTGGTACCAGTGATGCAAGAATGGAGGTAGACCTTAAGAGGTCACAAGACACATTTAGAGATCAGTTAGCATACCAATTGCTCTGATATTGTCTGCCAAATAATGCAATGCAAGGAAAGTTGGCCCCAGCCACCTGCAGAGGTACCAACCAACACTTCCTTGTCTCTGTGACATATCACTCTGTCTTCAGCTTTTAAGCATATTAAAATTGCTGATTTTGGGTGGCTGGTTATATAGCAACTATGTAAAACAGAAGGCCATGCTCCCTAGGGAAAAAATGCTTTTATTTAAATGTTTCAATGAATATAAAAACTTTCACTTGGGAATGCTGTATAAAAGTAAACAATAAAGCAGAAGCTCTGAACGAAGTTAGACTTGATTATCCTTTTGGGTCCCTCCCTTACAACTCAGGATATTCTGTAATAATGTGTGTGTAAAACAAAAAACAAACAAAAAAAAAATTAAGATAGAGAAAATATTATACTCTTACTAGGTTTAACATCATAAAGGAATTTTACTAAAAAAAAAATAAATAAAAAAATGTGAGATCCAACAGGAATATCAATATATCAAGGGTAAACTGTGAACTGTCAGGTGACATTTTAAAGTGAGTTAATTAGGAGCTTACATGAAAGTTTTTGATGTAAATGTAGAGAAGTGAGAGTGGCAAAAAAGCTAGTTGTTTGTAAATACACCATAGATTTTTATATTAATTTTCATGATATCAATATTTTAGCACCCTCAGAAAAGAAATTACACCTATTACTACTTTAATTTTAAAGAAATATATTTTGTCTTGCTTTCAAATTACTCTGTTGTTTTCTTTGAAATGTAAATATATTAAATACATTTAAATTTGAAATTTTGGTGAATATTTGGAGGTTGATTTCATCAGGTAGTCTGGATTGCAATTTGTCTCATTTTTAATGTGACATTATATTGTATATTCTCCCTCTGCCATTTTTTCCTCCTTTATAATGGATTATTTTTTTTCTTCAGGTCTTAAACCATAAGGTTAAACTCTAACTTCAGTCATAGAGATAACAATTATGTGTCATCAAATGTAAATCAAGACACTTTGCTAATGACTTGCTGTAAAAATCTATATGTGAATGGCAACACTACAGTATTTCTGTTCAATGTGAAATATAGGATATGTTTCTCTATCTCCATATTTTTAATTTAATGCACTAGGCACTCTCAGGAGTCTCATACAGCTACAACACAAAGTTTATATCACATCATCATGTATATAAGTTAAGAAGATAACATCAAAGAAATGCAGAAAAAAATATGTCTTCAAACCATTAAACATTCTTCCACTCACCACTTAAATTGGAGAGATGAGGAATGTATCACAGAATCACAGAATCACAGAATTTTCTAGGTTGGAAGAGACCTCAAGGTCATCGAGTCCAACCTCTGACCTAACGCTAACAGCCCTCCACTAAACCATTTCCCTAAGCTCTACATCTAAACGTCTTTTAAAGACTTCCAGGGATGGTGACTCCACCACTTCCCTGGGCAGCCTGTTCCAATGCCTCACAACCCTTTCAGTAAAGAAGTTCTTCCTAACATCTAACCTAAAACTCCCCTGGCGCAACTTAAGCCCATTCCCCCTCGTCCTGTCACCAGGCATGTGGGAGAACAGACCAACCCCCACCTCGCTACAGCCTCCCTTGAGGTACCTAAAAAGAGCGATAAGGTCACCCCTGAGCCTCCTCTTCTCCAGGCTGAACAAGCCCAGCTCCCTCAGCCGCTCCTCGTAGGACTTGTTCTCCAGGCCCCTCACCAGCTTCGTCGCCCTTCTCTGCACCCGCTCAAGCACCTCCATGTCCTTCTTGTAGCGAGGGGCCCAAAACTGAACACAGTACTCGAGGTGCGGCCTCACCAGAGCTGAGTACAGGGGGACGATCACCTCCCTAGCCCTGCTGGTCACACTGTTCCTGATACAAGCCAGGATGCCGTTGGCCTTCTTGGCCAGCTGAGCACACTGCTGGCTCATATTCAGCCGACTATCCACCATCACTCCCAGGTCCTTCTCTGCCTGGCAGCTCTCCAACCATTCCTCTCCCAGTCTGTAGCTCTGCTTGGGGTTATTGTGCCCCAGGTGCAGGACCCGGCACTTGGCCTTGTTGAACTTCATGCAGTTGACCTCAGCCCATCGGTGCAGCCTATCCAGATCCTCCTGCAGAGCTTTCCTACCCTCAAGCAGATCGACACACGCACCTAACTTGGTATCATCTGCGAACTTACTGAGGGTGCACTCGATGCCCTCGTCCAGATCATCGATGAAGATATTAAAGATATTAAAGAGGACCGGTCTTATGTACTTACATTGTAATTTCTCCCTATTTACCGTTAGCTGACATGACTACACCTGAGTTACTAAATTGAGCACAGATCAGTTGGAAATGATTCTATTTACCAGAAGGGTGAGTTTAGCCTTTAAATTGTGTGCTGTAGGATGAGACTGAAAAATTACTTTCACAGAGTCATTAGCAGTAAAATTTCCAACAATCTGTTGTGGACTGATATTTATTTGGACAATGATAGTCCAAATAACAAGAAGAAAGGACTTTAATGAAAGAACTGACTATCTGTGGATTTCATGTCTAAAACTAGTAAAACTGTGTCATTAAACAGTCAAATTTCAAATCCTAAATTTGGATAGAAGTTATTATGATAATTTTAATAAAATGTCATCAGTTTTTCCAATATTTTTGATTTTGTTTTGTTTTGTTTCAATAGGAACACATAGCATCAATACCTTTGGATTACTTGCGTATTGACATTGCCCTCTGAGCTGGGTCTGTCTGGGATAAAGATAACTTTCCCTGCAGTAGCCCATACAGTTCTGTGCCCTGCACTTGCAGCTAGAACAGCATTGGTATCACACCAGTGTTTTGTCCACTGATGAGCAGTGCTAGCACAGCATCAGGACTCCCTCCAAACACCTCCAGAACCAGCAGGGGTTAAGAAGTGGAGAGAGAACATCATCAGAGAAGCTGAGCTAAACCTACCAAAGGGATATTCCATACCATATGGTGTCATTCTCAGCAATGAAAGGTGGGAAAGGGGAAAGAGGGTTGGGGGCTCTTATTGTGAAAACATCTGTCCTCTCAAACAACTACTATGTGTATTGAGGTCCTGCTTCCAAAGATGAGACCAAACATTGCCCATTTATGGGAATTAGAGATTTTTTTTTTTTTTCTCTCTGTGCATGGCTTTTGCTTGTTCTTTTCTCTCTTCCTTTTCCCTGTAATTAAATGATCCCTATCTCAACCTGTGACCCTTTATTTATTTCTGCTTTTCTTTCCAGCATACATTCTTCCTCCCCTCTTCTCCTGAGGGGGTATGCAGGGGTGGTGAGAGAGTGACTGCAGTGGAGTTTCACTGCCCAGCAAGGTAAATCCAGTGTCCTCACATTTTCATTTCCATTATGAAGAGAACAGAAGAATACGTTTACAATGTACCAGAGAACCTACTAATTTACAATTTGTAATATAAGTTCTGAAGGTAATGCTATAAAAATATTATAAAGACAATTTGATTTTCACCAAAAGAAAGTGGAACAAATTGAATTTTATCTTTTTCTTATTCATTAATTTTTTGTTTGGGTAAAGAGAAATTGTGATCTTTCAGACTAAGGAGGTTTAGCATGGGGTAATGATTTCCTCATCCTTTGCTGTAGGATTTGTGCTATCCTCAAATACTCAGATATAATTTTTAATGATTGACAGTGAAAAATGTGGTAAATATACTACCAGTTTATTTTTGTATGGCTAATATCTAAATATAGTTAAGTAGAGTTTTGCTGAATTTGCATCTTGACTGTAACCAATCAAGTATCTGATGTATTAATTCCTTACGTAATCTCATGTTGCTTGGAAAATCAGCAGAGATAGATCAGCTATATATCTCTATGGCTGACATAGCTGTCTTCCTTCTGAAAATATTGGTAAACTTTTTATGGTTAACAGACAGAATTACCAGAGCTCTTTACGATGAAATTAGGTTTTAAGATAACAGTTTGTTTCATTTGACCTATATGTATCCAAGGAAGCAAGCACAGTTGCTTTCACAAACGTGCATTTCTTTTTATTAAGATAGACAGAGCATGTCCACTCATTCTGAAGCAACCTTTGGTTGCTTAATAAATAACAATAAAATAATAATAATATATATAATAAAATATAAATTATATTATATTATAAAATAATAAATAAATAAATAAATAAATAAATAAATAAAATGAAATAAATAATAATAAAATAATTTAAAAAATCGGTTAAAAGTATACATAGAACAAATTATTTAAGTTGCTTCCAAACCAATCAAACTTGTTAAAAGGCTAATTTGTTCTGAGACAATATCTGGCATCCTAAGAAATGATGAGACTGCAAAGGTGTATTTAAATTTGCTTTCTGAAGCCACTGAGTTGAGGCAGATCTAAAAGTTCATTCTATTTTTGGACATCCAGAGTAGGCAAAGGCAATCCATGTTGCCTAAATTTACCATATATCCACCTGCATTCTGGACTCTGTCAAACAGAACTGGAAAGGACTGCTATAAAGATATAAAACATTCTTTTGAAGGGTATTTTGCATCTAGAGTAGATAAATTATCCCAAATGTTATTGTATATGAAGGCAAAAGCAGCTACTGTCACAGTCTGTACACAATTTTACTAAATAAATGTTCTCAAACTCTGAGTGCTGTAGTGAATGATGATAGATCATTTTCTTAGCATTTTTACATCATATATTGGCATAGACACTTTGAAGTCCTGAAGCAATTCTGAATAGAATGCCTGAATAAAAATGCCTTGAAACTCTTCATTGTTGTACAGGTACAGGTACACAAGCATTATCTCTTGTGTCCCAAATATCACCTTTTACAAAATTGGAAAGAGTTGACATCAAATGTTTCTCATTTATAACTGACCAATAAGGTTCCCTTGGGCACTATGCATTAATTTTCTGTAAAATCACCAAACACTATTCAATAAAAGTAACAGCCAACCAACCAACCAAAAACTAAATAAAACAAAAAAAAAACTACTTCAAATGTTTTATATAAGAAAAATATATTTCATCAAAGGTGGTTGTATATATTCATCTTGATAAATGAATCTTAGCAGTAGCTTGGGAAGTGGACAACTAAAATAGGGTTAACAGGAGTATTAGATCTACCATTCAAAATTATAGTTTAAAACGTGAGAGTGTGTAGTGGGTTTATGTGGCAAGGTTTTGTTAGCGGCAGCTGCAGGGGTGGCTTTTATGAGAAGAGTCCAGCAGCTGCCCTGTGTTAGGTAAGGGCCAGTTTCAGATGGCTCCAAAGGGACCTGCAGCTGGCCAGAGCTGAGCCAATAAACGATGTAGGTTGCACCTCTGAGAGCAGATTTGAGAGGGAAAAGGAAAAAAAAATAACTCCTGCACAACAGCACCTGGGGGAATGAGGAGTGCGAAGCAGCCCTGCAGCCCCCAGGTGAGTGCAGCAGGAGGGCAGGAGGTGCTCCAGGCAGGCAGCAGCAGTTCCCCTGCGGGCTGTGCAGGGAGAGGCCCCTGGTGGAGCAGGCTGTCCCTCTGCAGCCCATGGGTCCCACATGGAGCAGATCTCCACGCTGCAGCCCCCCCATGGGTGGAGGAGCCCCTGGTGGAGCAGGTGGATGTGGCCTGGAGGAGGCTGCGGCCCATGGAGAGCCCCCGCAGGAGCAGGCCCCGGGCTGGAGCTGCAGCCCATGGAGAGGAGCCCCCGCAGGAGCAGGAGGTCTGGGAGGAGCTGCCGCCCACCTGTGGGGGACCGTGCTGGAGCAGTTTGCTCCTGGGGGATGGATGGACTCCGTGGGACGGAGCCATGTGGGAGCAGTTCCTGAAGAGCTGCTGCCTGTGGGCAGCTCCCACAGGCTCAGCTGGGGAAGGACGGCATCCCGTGGGAGAGACCCCAGGGGGAGCAGGGGCAGAGAGGGACCCTGAAGGAGGGGCAGAGATGAAGCATCAGGGACTGACCACAGCCCCTAGTCCCTGTTCCCCTGTGCCACTCAGAGGGAGGAGGTAGAAGAGACTGGGTGGGATGAAGGTGATTTTTAGTTTGTTTTGAGTGTTTCTCACTTCTCTTCCTTGTTAATAATAGTTAATCGATTTCTCTAATCTCCCTATGCTGGTTATGTTTTGCTGGTGATGGTAACTGTTGCGTGATATCCCTGTCCTTATTTCAGCCCTTGAGCCCTTTCCAGCATAACTTCTTCCCCTTTCCCTTTGAGAGGAGATGTAAGAGAGCTTGGCTGGCCAGCTGGGTAATGCTATCATAGTGTGACAATTGCTCCTATAAAAATAATTAGATATCAAAGGTGGACTCATTTATAAATGTATTTTTTTTTTTCTAACACAAAATATTTTATTTTCCATAGAATTTAGTATATTTGTCTTTGCTATTTGAAAGCACAGCAACATTATCCCTTCTTGAAATGGAAAAGAAATGATGGCTAGCTGCAGTCATTACTGCACATTACCAGAAGGTTATGACACAGGTATTGTTCAAACACATTAAGTGTTTAAATAGGAAACATATTTTCAGTTTCAAATCCCTTTCTCAAAATGTTGTTTCTGTACAAACAAACGAGAAAAAAAATACAAATAAACAAAAAACAGATCCCTGGATATGGTAAAAACAGACATAGATATTTTGATTTAGATATAACTAATATTCTATTGCCTACAGTTCGGAAAATTATTCAGCTTGCTCTGAGCTTGATAAGGATACACAAAATTCAGTGTGAGAATAAGTCCCAGTACAGTTTTTTGTTTGTTTGTTTGTTTGTTTGTTTTCATGAGAATGACTCATATAAATCAGGCAATTATATTTGGAAAAACAAAACAAAACAAAAAACCAAAACTTTCATGATCAATCAAACCAGTTTTATCTGGATAAATACTGTTGTAAGCTTGTATGCAGGGTTTGGAGGCTTTCAGACCTTTTGAAACTGACTATTGATTTGGGGTAAGTGACTCAAATAGAGTTACAATAATTTCCTATCAATTGAGTTTCAAAACCAATTGCAAAAGTTATATAAGTAATAGGTAGGTCTTAAGTTGAATCTTCCATGTAGAAGTTAATTTTATTTACACCTTAAAAGTAGAACTAGCTCCACTTCAGTTTGCTTCCATTGATGAGTGATACTGTACTTTTTATGATCCTTGAAAACACGATGCTTTCCTATTCTCAGTTAGATACATTCATGAGCAATGGCACAAAGATGGTGTTCTGGATCTTCATTGTATGTCATTCTTATACAGGAAAAAAAAAAATCTGAAATATATGAGGAAAGTATTACTGTGATATTGAACAACATAGTGTTGTTCTCTTTAATATCTTCATCGATGATCTGGACGAGGGCATCGAGTGCACCCTCAGTAAGTTCGCAGATGACACCAAGTTAGGTGCGTGTGTCGATCTGCTTGAGGGTAGGAAAGCTCTGCAGGAGGATCTGGATAGGCTGCACCGATGGGCTGAGGTCAACTGCATGAAGTTTAACAAGGCCAAGTGCCGGGTCCTGCACCTGGGGCGCAATAACCCCAAGCAGAGCTACAGACTGGGAGAGGAATGGTTGGAAAGCTGCCAGGCAGAGAAGGACCTGGGAGTGATGGTTGATAGTCGGCTGAATATGAGCCAGCAGTGTGCTCAGCTGGCCAAGAAGGCCAACGGCATCCTGGCTTGTATTAGGAACAGCGTGACCAGCAGGGCTAGGGAGGTGATCGTCCCCCTGTACTCAGCTCTGGTGAGGCCGCACCTCGAGTACTGTGTTCAGTTTTGGGCCCCTCGCTACAAGAAGGACATGGAGGTGCTTGAGCGGGTGCAGAGAAGGGCGACGAAGCTGGTGAGGGGCCTGGAGAACAAGTCCTACGAGGAGCGGCTGAGGGAGCTGGGCTTGTTCAGCCTGGAGAAGAGGAGGCTCGGGGGCGACCTTATCGCTCTCTATGGGTACCTCAAGGGAGGCTGTAGCGAGGTGGGGGTTGGCCTGTTCTCCCACGTGCCTGGTGACAGGACGAGGGGGAATGGGTTTAAGTTGAGCCAGGGGAGTTTTAGGTTGGATATTAGGAAGAACTTCTTTACTGAAAGGGTTGTGAGGCATTGGAACAGGCTGCCCAGGGAAGTGGTGGAGTCACCATCCCTGGAAGTCTTCAAAAGACGTTTAGATGTAGAGCTTAGGGATATGGTTTAGTGGAGGGCTGTTAGCGTTAGGTTGGAGGTTGGACTCGATGACCTTGAGGTCTCTTCCAACCTAGGAAATTCTGTGATTCTGTGATTCTGTGTATGTAATTATGTATCTGAGAATACAGCTAATATATTAAAAAAGAGTGAAAAAATAAAAGTTTAATTCCTTTGTATGCTTGAGTGAAAAAAAGACTACTGAGCATTAAGAGAATGTTTTTTATCTTTGTTTAACAATAAGATCTGTTATCACAAACAGTTGTGAAAAAGTGTTGTAATACACAACTAATTTTAAAGAAAATTATCAGTACCTAATAATCTACATAGGTTTTGAAATTACAGCTAAGTAACATTAACTTCATGTTTCAGA